>NC_141877.1:453213754-453516784 GCF_056163025.1 Triticum urartu
TGGGGGTGCTGCTGCTCGGTCTTGGGGAGCATTGTTAACCGTTGGGGCCACCGCTAGTGCTTGAGTTGTCGAAACAACCGCTGGGGGCGGTGTTGGTACTGCAGCTGAGACTGCGGTCGTCGTAATAATATCTGGTCCGGGCAGTGTGGGGCCAAAATCTAGGCCAAGAGAGCAAGATGGTGGGGTGAAATCCCAGTAGGCCCTATCAGCAACAACATCTTCTACATCTGCATTAATGCTGAATTCTTGGGCGGCGACTTGGTCATCCCCAGGTTGAGCTTCAACAAACACTGCATCTTCAGTTTCAACTGGTTCTGCCACATTGGATTGGGAAGATTCAACTTGAGCTTGAACAACACATGGTATTTTGACAGAAGCTTGGTCATCTTCAGCTACAGCAGCGGTCATTGGAGGAGCAATTCATTAAACTTGATCAGCAGAAGTTTCAGCTACGGCGGCGCTCGTTGAAGGAGCAATTCCTTGAGGTTGATCAGCAGAAGTTTCAGCTACAACAACGCTCATTGGAGGAGCAATTCCTTTAGGTTGATCAGCAGAAGTTTCAGCTTCAGTGCCAATAACAACATTGGCAATTTCTTCTACCACTTGAGTAATAGTGGCTGCTGCCGCGAGCTCATCCATAGCTCTAAAACCAGCATCTGGTGAATTCCTCACAGGGGCATTATCTTGCACAACAGCTATTGGAGAATTGACCATGGGGGAGTCTTTAAAAATCATCTTTCGCGTCCTTGGGAGCAAAATGAGGAGAAGACCTAGTTGCAAATGCAACTCTAGAAGACTTCATAACCTTCCTCACAGTAATCTTGGTCTTCTTGCTGCACACAAAGAAAAATAAACATGGACATCACCAGCTTATAAAAACATTAGTTACCAGCTTATATTAACATTAGTTATCGGATTATATTTGCATACAACAGCTAAAAATAACATTAGTTACCAGCTTATATTGACAGAAGTTAACAGCTAAAAAATAACTTTTGTTACCAGCTTGTATTCAAATTATTTGACAGCTTATGGCCAACTTGGTTATCCACATAATGCAAAAAATCAATATCGTCACGAATCATTAATGAAGATGGTAACTATGAAGATAACAAAGTTACCAACAAAATTATCATGCTAAAAAACAATAAATATTGTAAGAGCTTTGACTATAAAAACTACCAGTCATTCCCGTACAGATTATGATGCCACGCATAAAAGAGTTAAATTACCGGTATATATTCACCTAATTTACAAATGAAAAATAAAAAATAGAGAAAATCATTTAGATATCATATAGAAAGGAAAAATAACATTCATAATCACCTGCGTGATGTGTCAGACGAGTCAACATCTGCCGAAGAACACGCAGGATTACTAGGTATCTCCTCAGACGTGACACCCACACTGATAGACCGCGTTTGCTGATGGTTGGCAACACTAATAGATGGAGCATTCGAACCCCTGACAAGTTATTATTTGAAAAAGGATATAGTGCATGTGAGAAAAATGTTACCGTAGACAAATAACACATGCTTACCAGCATATAACTACTAAAATTATCATGCAAACAAAGTTAAACTACATATTGTTCAAATAAAAAACTGAAGTTATTATCGTGAAAATAGCTACTGAAAGTTATCAGCCTTACCATGATATAATTACTATCCTTTCTAGAAAAAAACACAAGCTTGATAAGGAATAGAAACTATCCAGACATATTTACTTCTAATTATCAGAAGCTAGGTGCTAGGAAAAGTGATAACACAAAAGAGTAACAAGTAAGTATGTACACAAAGAAAAATAAACATGGACATCACCAGCTTATAAAAACATTAGTTACCTGCTTATATTAACATTAGTTATCAGATTATATTTGCACACAACAGCTAAAATATAACATTAGTTACTAGCTTATATTGACAGAAGTTACCAGCTAAGAAATGCAATATAACAAATGAAAATAAAAAGAAATCAACTAGCAGATGATAAGAAACTCACTTGCGAGGATGTTGCTTCTTCCGCGTGGGATTGGCAATTACTGAGTTAGTGCCCTTATCAGGGCCTACAATGCCAAGCTCATTGATGACTATTGCCTTGATAGAACGATGTGTATCATCCAACGACGGCTGGTCAGAAACAGTTGTACCAGTGGCCATGGGCGGAGAAGGTAGGCGTAATTTCTTGTGACGCCTGGAATATTGCTTTTCCAAGTTATGGACGAGAGAAGAACTGCACCTCTTCACAGAAGCATCAACAACAGCCTCGTTTTGAGTATCCGTCATATCTGGCTGGTTATGCAATCCATCAGTAGATACATTCCCGGAACGTGCAGTAAGCATAATCTGAGACTCGAGAGGCTGATCGGTTCCTGCAGTAGCAGTTGTATCAATTCCGGCTGACCTTACCGACACATTGGCAGTTGCAAACATGGTTGCACCCACATCTGCATTCGCTGCGCCACTACCTGAAGCATCATGGGCATTCGGTCCAGCACTACCCCCACTACCTGAAGCCTCATGGGCGTTCGGTCCACCTAAAGAACCATGGTAATGAACGTGAAAATCTAGATCTTCGTCAGAGTGACCATCACCGCCACCATCACTATCCTCATGATCAGAATCTGAACCTTCGACAGTTTGCTTGCCGGTATCTTTTACTTCACACGAGCGGGATGCAGGACGGGTGCTTGCAGTCTTCCTGACAGTCTTCTCGGCAGCAGAAGATAAACCCTTTAGTTGGCTCTCTAACACACGGGACATCCATGAGTTGTCTTCATCATCCAAGGACATGAACTCATTAACAAGACCACCCAGGAGGCCAACCATGCCAGACGAAAAGCGACCCACAATAGCAGAAGCTTTAGCAAGTTTCTGATAGAAAATCATGAATGAAAAAACAAATAATCAGGTTGTGAGAGACATTAAATACCATGCAAAAACAACTAAAAATACCACACAAAGATAAGTTCAAATGAAGTTATTCCAAAGTGAGAATCTAAAAAATAAAAAAAGTTACCATCCTAAAAACAGTACAAGTTACCAGGTCTTTATAACAATATTTACCAGGAAAAGGAAGACAAAAATACCCAAACGCACTAAAAAGATTAAAAATACCTGTTCAGAACAGTTTTGCGGTGCATGAACACGCATGAATTTATCTAGACCTTGTAAACCACCAAACAAGCAATAGTCTTGACCATATTGGGGCTTGAGCTGAAAAAATATGATAAAAACAAATTAAGATCTTGATAAAAAACATGGCAATACATAGAAGGTAAGAAAAATGACGAATGGGAAATTACCGGTAATTTCCCATAAGAAAGCTTGTCCCTCTGGACATCCAACAGGAGAACTTTCGATGCCAACTCATTTGTCCACACATTAATTGCAAAAGGACCATTAGGCAAGATGATACCAAGGCCAGTTAAGTCAATAGCTTCTATATACAGAAGCTGGAAAAACAGAAAAGGTCGTTACAATCTAGCTGTTTGGCAGAATAAGACGTACAATCCAAATATCATGGGAACAAAAAAAGAATAGGGGGACTAACATTGTAGAATAGGAGGCAACCCGTCGTAGGCTTTCCTTTTGAAAGGGCTTTGTGAAGCTGATCCGCAATAAATTTGCACCAGTTGAGGTTTTTTACAATGGCAATATTTTGCTACGGAAAAAAAGAAAGCACATGAAACTTAAAGGAATGTATGCACACAAGTTAGCAGGGGACATAAGTAGATACTTATAACAATGTTAAAGCATTGAATCACCAAATACATAAGCACACAATTACCACATTATTGAGAAGTAAGTCAAAATTACCATATTGCAAGGCATAAATAAATTATCAGGTGCATTACTAAATAATTACCATACTCTCAGAAAAAGTTATCAGGCGCATTACTACGTAATTACCACACCATCAGAAAAATGTTATCACGTGCATCACTATGTAATTACTACACCTTCATAAAAAGTTATCCGGTGCATTACTATATAATTACTACACCTTCATATAATGTTATCAGGTGCATTACTACATAAATACCACACTTCAAATCACAGAAAAATCAAAGGGACAAAAGTTACCACACTCCAAAAATCAGGGAAAGTTATCAAAGTGCATATGTGCATAATCATCAGACTAAGAAGCAAAAAATTACCAAGTAGAAAAACAGAAAAAGAAAAGCGATAAAAAGCATGAACTAGAAAGATAGCCAGATGTTCTTACCAACACAGGATACCATCTAGTGCTGATCTTGTTCGAAGTCGTCGGCGCCATCACGGTGCTGGCAGCAAGCACAAGCCACAAGCACTTGAAATTGTCGTCATGACGGTTAGTGCTCAAGATAAGGTTTAATACATCCACAGTTTTAGGAGCATGTCCAAGATCACCAAAAAGATCTCCCGCAAGCTCAAGCTGTGCATCTGTAGGAACCTTGAAATCCACTGCAATATCACCTCGGGGCACACCCATTATACGATGCACAGACTCTTCACTAACCGGTAACCTTCCGCGACCGGGTACAACAACCTCACGGGAATCAGGGTCGTATAGACCAGCAAGCCATTGAGAAAGCCGATTGAACAGATTATCACACTTGATATTCTGTAGACTAGTGAAATCCATGTCATCGATCGCGGCCATTCTCTCATCTGACATATCCTTACAGGCAGTCATAAGAGCTCTAGGAGAAGCCCTGTTCCGATCTGCGGGAGGCTTATGCTTCTTTAAGGGGTTCACCTCCTCAAAGTCATCATCTAATTTGCGCTTCCTTGGCATCTTGACCTGACAGACAAGAATAACAAAGAGAAAAAGTGAGCATAAAGGATGCATAGCTGTTGAATTAATAGTCACACACCTATTCTTATGATACATTGGTAACTTGTGAACATACAACAACATAACTCATCCACAACAGAGAAGGACGAAAATAAAAAAGGACATGTCTGCTTCTACTAGATATTGAATACCTGATTTTTTTGCTTACGATACACCGATAAAATGTATGTATCAGGCAAGATAACTTATGCAAAATAGGGATGGCAACAACTTACACACAAACACATATATTGGACATCACATCACTAAGTATTAAAAAATCAGTGACATGATAAAATTTACAGGTGACTCCTGATAAATTATTCACACCACTGATGGTAATATTCACAATTAAAGTTCAGGTAAGTTAAATGATGGCACATCCATCAGTTAGAAACACAAAAATGCATCATGAAAAGAGACACCACTAATAGTGCTAGAACAAACAATCCATCATGACAACCTAAATACAAAACGAGATGAACTGCATATAAAACACACAAATAGTATGGGATTATCACCAGCAACCTAATTATACAGGTGGTAATTCAATTCCTTCACTGCAACCATAAGAGCATGATAAAACTGAGCCCAACATAGATACAGAGTGAGGAGAGTCGTTGTAAAATCCCCGCACCAAACCCTACCGGCGACCAAAATAACGACATAAATCATCATAGGATAACGCCGTCGAATCATGAACGGAGAAAACCCTAGAAATCAGAATTGAGCCGTGTAGCAGGGGGGTCAGTTCAAAAACTTATGGCAACTACCCACGAAATTGAAAACGGCAAATTAAGCACTAAAACGATGTGCATGCGAAACAGAGGCTAACAAATAGCAAATGCACCACGAATTGAACGTATTGGGCGCATTCCTCGTCTGTTCTAACCTGCGACCAATCTGACAAACATCCCGCCACTAACGGCGTCGAGAAACGGAGCACGAACTAGTGTGGCGGATGCGAGGGGGATTGAGCGATACTCACCGGTGGAACAGAAAACTGCCGCCGAGAATCGGCCGGAGAAGGCGCCACCGCTCGCCGTCGACGGAGAGAGAGCGGGGGCGGAGCGGCCGAGAAATACAGAGCGGAGCAGCGCGCGGTTACCAAATGAATCAAGGGAGTGGGGGGAGAGAGGAGTTAAGTGCGCATCGGGGAGGGGGGGGGAGATGGTTCGAGCGAGCGGACGTGCACCGGTGGCCCACACAGCAGCGAGAGAAAAAAATAAACGGCTTGCTGGAACGAGTAACGCGCGTTGGATTCAAATCGACGACATCCAGGTGGTGTGGCGTTTTTGCAATCTATCACAGGTGTGCCAAATACATTTTTCGTTTTGATATACGACCGAGACACACATCTCATCCTGTTTGTTTATTTTTTAGGTGGATTATTTTCTCATACAACTGCGGGGTATATAAATTGATGATTTTCAATGCAAAAGGGCGATATGGGACTATTTGTCTAACCAATATAGCTGGCAGCTATTTTTTGCACTCCGATGAAAAAAAGTACCCAGCTTGCCTAGCTTGGCCCACACACAAAAATAAAAAAACGACAACCAATGTGGACGGATGAACGAAAGCCCACTTGCGTGGTCATGAGAAAGCCAACTGGCCCAAGTCGAGGAGGGAAACATCTTTGACTTACCGGCAACGATATACAAATAGATTAGTACCACCTCGCGTATATATTTTAAATTCAAACTGAAAGCGTAAAATCATGAGAAGAAGCGTATTGTGACGGTGAACCCACGGAGTCAATCCGTGCTTTATTATTAAAAAAATAAAAAATAAATTAGGGAAAGATATAGTGATACGTCTCCAACCTATTGATATTTTTTTTATTGTTTCATTATATTATTCATCTTGGATGTTTTGTACGCATTATTATGCTATTTTATATCATTTTTAAGGACTAACTTATTAACCTAGTGCCTAGTGTCAGTTGTTGTTTTTTCCTTGTTTTGTCTTTTACAGAAAATCAATACCAAACGTAATGAAACTTTTTGAGAATTTTTCTTGGATCAGAAGACAACCACGAAGCTTTGGGAGGAGGCCAGAGGAGCCACAAGCTCACAGGGCGCGCCCCTAGGCTTGTGGCCCCCTGGGACCCCCCTAACCCTAATATTCTTCATAAATACCGAAATATTAGCCATAATCCAGAGGGCACACCAAAAGTACTTTTCCGCCGCCGCAAGCTTCTGTTCTCGTGAGATCCCAACTTGGGGCATTTTCCGGCACTCTACCGGAGGGGGATCTGATCACAGAGGGCCTCTACACCAACTTTACTGCCCTTACGATGATGTGTGAGTAGTTTACCACGAACCTAAGGGTCCATAGCTAGTAGATAGATGGATTCTTCCCCCTCTCTCTCTCTTTGATCTTCAATACAATGTTCTCCTTGATGTTTTTGGAGATCTATTAGATGTAATCTTCTTTTGCAGTGTGTTTGTTGAGATCCAATGAATTGTGGATTTATGATTAAATTATCTATGAATATTATTTGATTCTTCTTTGAACTCTTTTATGCATGATTAAGATAGCTTTGTATTTCTCTCCGACCTATTGATTTGGTTTGGCCAACTAGATTGATTTTTCTTGCAATGGGAGAGGTGCTTTGTGATGGGTTCAATTTTGCGGTCTCCTCACCCAGTGACAGAAGGGGTAGCGAGGCACGTATTGTATTGTTGCCATTAAGGATAAAAAAATGGGGGCTTTAGCATATTGATTGGATCTCTATCCCTCTACATCATGTCATCTTGTTTAAGGCATTACTCCGTTCTTTATGAATTTAATACTCTAGATGCATGCTGGATAGCGGTCGATCTATGGAGTAATAGTAGTAGATGTAGGCAGGAGTCGATCTACTTGTCATGGACGTGACACATATATTCATGATCATTGCCTTAGATATCGTCATAACTATGCGCTTTTCGATCAATTGCTCAACAGTAATTTGTTTACCCACCATATGCTTTTTTCAAGAGAGAAGCCTCTAGTGAAACCTATGGTCCCCAGGTCTATTTTTATCATTATATTTTCACTATGTAAACAACACCTACACACAAACAACAAATACTTGCAACCCAACGTGTAGAGGGGTTGTCAATCCGTCAACAGTTACGAGCAAGATTAAACGGTATATTTTTTGATAGATAGATTTGACAAAAATAAAAAATAAAATGAGTAAAAGAAAATTGCAGCAAGGTATTTTTAGATCTAATATATAATAAAAGATAGACCCGGGGCCATACTTTTCACTAGAGGCTTCTCTTGAGAAAATAACATACGTGGGTAGACAAATTACTGTTGGGCAATTGTTAGAAAAGCAAATAATTATGATGATATCCAAGGCAATGGTCATGTATATAGGCATCACGTCCAAGACAAGTAGACCAAAACGATTCTGCATCTACTACGATTACTCCACACACCAACCACTAGCCAGCATACATCTAGTATATTAAGTTCACAAGAAACAGAGTAACGACTTAAGCAAGATAGACATGATGTAGACAAGATAAAGTAACGCATGAATAAACCCCATCTTTTTACCCTTAATAGCAACAATACATTCGTGTCATGCCCCCTTCTGTCATTGAGATTGAGCACGGCGAGATCGAACCCATCATAAAGCACATCTTCCCATGGCAAGATAAATCAATCTAGTTGGCCAAACTAAATCAATAGATCAGAGAAGAAATACGAAGCTATAACAATCATGCATAAAAGAGTTTGGAGAAGACTCAAATAATATTCATGGATAGATCTTATCATAACTCACAATTCATCAGATCCCAACAATACACCGCAAAAAAATTACATTGGATGGAACTCTAAGAACATCAAGGAGAACATTGTATTGAAGAACATCGAGAAAGAAGAAGCCACCTAGCTACTACTATGGACCCGTAGGTCTATGGTAAACTACTCACGCATCATCGAAAGGGCAGCAAGTTGATGTAGAGCCCCTCCGTGATTGAATCCCCCTCCGGTGAAGTGCCAAAAAAGGTCCTCGAATGGAATCTCTCGAGAACAGAGGCTTGCGGCGGCAGAAAAGTATTTTGTGGACTCCCTAGTAGGTTTCCTGATTTTTGAGAATTTATAGAGGCAGAGTTAGGTCAAACGGAGCCATGTGGGCCCCACAAGGTACCAGGGCACGCCCTACCCCCTAGACGTGCCCCGGTGCTTTTGGGCTACAACTCCATCTTCTCGTCCCCTCGTGGAGCTTCCAGGGCCTCTTATTACCGAAAAAAATCTTCAAAAAGTCCCGTGGCATTTGGACTACGTTTGGTACTGATATGCTGCAAAGTAAAAAATAAGCAAAAACAACAACTGACACTAGGCACTAAGTTAGTAGGTTAGTCAAAAAATGATATATTGTTGCTTCTAATGTATATAAAACATCGAAGATTGATACAATAATAGCATGAAACAATTATAAATACGTTGGGGACGGATCAAGAATCCTTTGAAAGTTCAAATGTACCTTTTTTGTCCTTTCCTTTCCTGTCAAGCACTAGTACCTTCGTTTGACATTTTCCTTGTAAGATATCCAAATGATTATCCTCAACATATTAGCCAGCTAGTGTGTGTATATATGTTTGTATTCCTACATTTTCAAAATTTTGGGTCCATATGAGTTTCTTCGTTACTCTTGGGCACGCTTGTCTACTTGTGTTCACCTCTTTGTGTCACACACCCAAGAATGTTTAGAACGTGTTTAGTTTAGACTTGTGCATGTACAACTCGTCTCGGAGGCTGAAACCTGAAGCCCGATATTCCAGCCGGGTTTGGGCTTACTTTCTTGCTCGAAAGCCCGAAAAAACCCAAAATGGCCATATATATTATTCGAAATATAGGTATAATAAATTAGTACAATATCGATTATTATTAATTTAATAAAAATGCCACTATTCATGTGGTTCGGGTTGGGTTCGGGCTTGTGATTTTTTCTTCGAGTTTTGCCAAGCCCTGGCCGAACCCGACACGGCCCATGAAATAATCAGGTTTAGTTTGGTTGGAACTTTTCTTACCCGCCATTCAAGTATATTGTTACCTGATGCTCGTAAACATTTTTGGTTATACTGGACCATAAATGGGAACCGCACAAACTAGCATGGCCCAACTCAAGCCCAAATCCCCCCAGCCCCCGCCGTAAATAGACCGCTTTATCAGACAAGGGTAAGAGCGAACCCGGGACTCCTCGAGCAAACCTTCCACTGCCGACCCTGTCCAGCCTCTGTCCTAGTTCTTCTTCGTCATATAGGTGCTACTACTCATTGAGGTCCCGATCTCCCATTCAACTTCCTCCATGTCATGACCACCTCGTCACGGGAATACCCGTAGGGATGGCCTTGGAAGAGCAGCGACGACAGTACTTCCCCTTCATACATAGGTGGTGCAGGCGCTGAATGCCCACGGATCCTCAAATCTCCCCCTACTCCACAAGCAACCCACCACACCGTAGCAATGACGACATTGTGCAAGTAACGGTGGCGGCGGCCGATTCAATTCCATCCTCCAGGTAGCATTTTTTCCATGGATCCAAATTCCGATCTTCGTGATTTCTAGTGCATGCGTGTAATATGTTTCAAATTCTGAATGTTGAGATTTCTGCTTAATGCTTGTAGTAATTTTTTATTTTTTATTCTGTAAATCTGAAGATTGTATTTATGGTTTTCAAATTTTAATACACGTCTATTGTACAGTAGGGATGAAAGCTATAAAAACAACATTAATACATTCAAATAAAAATTGCCAATGTGAACCAAATAGAATAGGGAACAATCGCATACACCCCGACCCCCGCTGTCACTTTGCACTTTACCATGCCTTGCACGTGCACACATGTCTCCACAAGACACATCTTATTATTCAATTGAATAGCATTTTTTTACTTTTTACATACACAATCGAGAGTATATGGTATAGACATATAGTGTGTCACTTACACTTAGCTCGGTTAATCTCCGACCACGGTCAAATAACTAAATTAAATACTCGCCCATATGACTTGTCGCGCCAATCCTACCCTTATCCGTTTGCTTCGCAACGCCGGTGTCTGATTAGTGCGAGTGGCCTCGGCTTTCCCTATTCGAAATCCTGATAGCGAACCAGAATGATACATTGGGATAGCCAACATACAACTAGGGACCATAAAAGGCGATCGCTAGCCCCATGTGCATACTAGGAGCGAGCAATTGGGGTCTAGCGGATGGGTGCGAATAAAGGAGGTGCTAAGAAGAGACACTACACGTGGAAATCATTTGACAGGTACACAACAATAGGGGCGACCAGTTCGTGTGCAACAACCATATAAAGAGAAAGGAATAGAATGAACGCGAACTGTCGAGTTCGTTTCCTCTCGCTTTTCGAGCCGCTTGTGCCAAATAAGCCCCGCCCGGGTCCACCCGATCAGGCATTGGGGACCATGTCCACAGGACACCCTTTGTTCGGTCGTCTCATCTGTCACAGTTAGTACAAGAAGATGACTTAGTGACCATCTGGGGAGCTGGGCCGCCATCATCATGTTTTGTAGTGAACGATATCCACATGTACTCATGTGTCCCATGCGTTGCCATTCCTGGGACGGGAAATTCCTCTCTGGTTATGTTTTCCACATTTTGTTTATCCATGCTTCTGCTTCGTCATTCTTAGACAGATCTTTTTCACGCAGCTTCTCCCCTAATCCACTTTCAGGTGAATCAAACCCGCCACCTCTGGTGGTGTGTCTATGCGAATGAAGGGAAGGCAGGGCAGCCTCCCGTGTTGGTTCTGTCGGTGATGAGGGCGGGTGTACAGGATACTTTGGCAGCAAGGTGGAAAAGAATCCTTTGAAAGTTCTAATGTACCTTTTTGTCCTTTTCTTTCTCATCAAGAACTAGTACCTATGTTTTCCCTTTTCCCTGTAAGACATCCAAATGATTCTCCTCAACAAATGATGTTTTTGGTTCTTGGTACAATCTAGCATCTCGACGTTTCTATATATATGCTTCTATTCCGATGTTTCCAAAATCTTTGGTCCATATGAGGTTCTTCATTACTCCTGGGTGTGCTTGTCTACTTGTGTTCGCCTCTTTGTGTCTCACACCCAAGAACGTTTGGAACGTGTTTGTATTAGACCTATGCATGGACAACCCGCTCGGAGGCTGGAACCTGAAGCTCGACATTCGGGCCGGGATGGGGCTTCACTTTCTTGCTCGAAAGCCCGAAAAAGACCAAATGGCCATATATATATATATATTATTCAAAATATATGTATAATAAATTAATATAAAATCCCGAATATGATTGATTTAATAAAAAATGTCAATGTTCATGTGGTTCGGGCCAGGCCGGGTTTGGCTCTGGGATTTTTTTCTTCGAGTTTGGCCAAGCCCGGCCCGAACCCTACCTGACCCGTGGAATGATCAGGTTTAGTTTGGTTTGAACTTTTATTTCCCACCATTCAATTATATTGTTACCCGATTCTCGTAAACATATTTGGTTATACTGGACCGTAAATGGGTACCACACAAACTAGCACGACCCAACTCAAGCCCAAATCCCCCAGCCCCACTGTAAATAGACCGCTTTACCAGACAAGGATAAGAGCGAATCCAAGACTACTCGAGCAAACCCTCCGCCGCCGACCCCGTCCAGCCTCTGTCCTAGTTCTTCTTCGTCGTCTAGGTGCTACTACTCGTCGAGGCCCCGATCTCCCATTCAACTTCCTCCATGTCACGACCACCTTGTCACAGAAACACTAGTAGCGGCGGTGTGGGAAGAACAACGGCGGTCGCCCTTCCCCTTCACAGACAGGTGGTGTTCGTGCTGAATGCCCCCGGAGCCCCGATCTTCCCCTACTCCACAAGAAACCCGCCACGACGGAGCATGGACGACGTTGCGCAAGTAGCGACGGCGGCGGCCGATTCCATTCCATCCTTCTGGTAGCGTTTTTTCCATGGATCTAAATTCCAATCTTCACGATTTCTATTGCATGCATGTAATATGCTTCAAATTCCGAATGTTGAGATTTCTGCTTAACACTTGTGGTTATTTTTTATTCTCTAAATCTAAAGATAGTTTTTATGATTTTCACATTTTAATACACACCTATTGTACAACAGGGACGAAAGCTGTAAAAAGAACATTAATGCATTCAAATAAAAATTGCCAATTTTGAACCAAATAGAATAGGAACATGCGCATACACCCCGACCCCACTGTCACTTTACTCTTTACCATTTACTAGTAGCCTTGCACATGCACACACGTCCCCACAAGACACATCTTATTATTCAATTGAATGACACTTTTTTAGTTTTTACATAAACAATAGAGAGTATATGGTATAGACATATAGTGTGTCACTTACACTTAGTTCGGTTAATCTCCTACCATGGGCATGAACAACAAGAGAAACACAACATTGCAGCCACGACCTCGTGGTTTTGTCCATTACACCTCCATAACCACGCCATGTTTAGGCTTCTGTATTGTTTTGCTTTGAGGTCAAAAATTGTAATTCATTTGTTAGACTTTACTAGTAGCCTTGAACGTTCACACACGTCTCCAGAAGACACATCTTATAATTCAATTGAATGGCACTTTTTTAGTTTTTACATACACAATAGAGAGTATATGGTATAGACATATAGTGTGTCACTTACACTTAGCTCGTCGTCTAATCCACGACCACGGGCACGCTAGGCATGAACAACAAGGGAAACACCACATTGCAGCCATGAACTCATGGTTGGCCATTACACCTCCATAACCACATCATATTTGGGCTTATTATTGTTATCCTTTGAAGTCAAAAATTGTAGTTCATTTGTCAAACTTTAAACATGCTAGTAGATGGGATCACCAGCTATTTTTTCCAGCGGAGAGGATCATGGGAGTACCTTGAGATTTTAATGGAAAGCAATGTTTAATGCCAAGAGAACAATACATTACAAGTAATATCAAGATGCTGTCATGCACAGGTCAAAAGTGTTTGGAAAAGTAGATATGTTTGGGACGTATCATGGTGCTATTGCTGATAACTTGTCGCATGCAAGGAGTGGCCAAGGTCAAATAAGCAAATTAAATACTCGCCCATATGAGTCGCCGCACCAATCCTACCCTTATTTGTTTGCTCCATAACGCTAGTGTCCGACTAGTGCGAGTGGTCTCGGCATTCCTATTCCAAACCCTGATAGTGAACGTGAATGGAACATGTGGATAGCCAACATCTAACCAGGAAAAGATAACATACATGACGATCGCTAGCCCCACGTGCAGGGCGAGCAATTGGCATCCAACAAACGGGTGCAAATAAAGGAGGTGCTAAGAAGAGACGCTACATGTGGAGATAATTTCATGGGTACGCAACAATAGGGGCAACCATTCGTGTGCAACAACCATATATAGAGAAAGGAATAGAATGAACACCAAATTTCGAGTTCGTTTCATCTCGCTTTTTGAGCCGCTTGTGTTGAATAAGCTCGGCCCGGGTCCATCCGATCAAGCATTTGGGACCATGTCCGTAGGACACCCTTTGTTCGGTCATCTCATCTGTCGCAGTTAATATGAGAAGACGCCTTAGTGACCATCTGGGGAGATGGGCTGCCATCATCATGTTTTGTAGTGTAGGATATCCATGTGTACTCATGTGTCCCATGCGTTACCATTCCCGGCCTGGGAAATTCCTCTCTCGTTATGCTTTGCATATTTTGTTTATCCACTCTTCCACTTCATCATCCTTAGACGGATCTTTTCATGCAGCTTCTCCCCTAATCCACTTTCATGTCAATCGAACTCGACCACCTCCAATGGCGTGTCTATGCGAAGGAAGGAGAGGCGGGTCCACCTCCCGCATTGGTTCTGTTGGCGATGAGGGCGGGTGGCCAGGATACTTTGGCAGCAAGGTGGAAAAAAATCCTTCGAAAGTTCCATTGTACCTTTTTTGTCCATTTCTTTCCAATCAAGTACTAGTACCTTTGTTTGCCCTTTTCCCTATAAGATATCCAAATAATTCTCCTCAACAAATGATGCTTTCATATTTTGGTACAATATAGCATGTCAACGTTTATATATATATATATATGTTTCTATTCCTATGTTTTCAAAATCTTGGTTCCATATGACGTTCTTCATTACTCCTAGGCGCGCTTGTGTACTTGTGTTCGCCTCTTTGTGTCTCACACCCAAGAACGTTTGGAACATGCTTCGTTTAGACCTATGCATGGACAAACCGACCGAAGGCTGAAACCTAAAGCCCAAAATTCAGGCTGGGTTTGGGCTTCACCTTCTAGCTCGAAAGCCTAGACCAAATGGCTATTATTAGAAATATAGGTATAATAAATTAATATAATATCCTGAATATGATTAATTGAATAAAAAAATCCATAGTTCATGTGGTTCGGACTGGGCCGGGTTCGGGTTTGGAATTTTTTTCTTTGGGTTTTGCCAAGAACGGCCCGAACCCGACCCGGCCCATGGAATGAGCAAGTTTAGTTTGGTTCGAACTTTTTTTACCCACCATTCAATTATATTATTACCCTATTCTTGGAAACATTTTTGGTTATACTAGACCGTAAATGGGTACCACACAAACTAGCACGGCCCAACTCAAGCCCAAATCCCCCAGCCCCCACCGTGAATAGACCTCTTTACCAGATAAGGATAAGAGCGAACCAGGGACTGCTCGAGCAAACCCTCAGCCGCCGACCCCGTCCAGCCTCTGTCCCAGTTCTTCTTCCTCGTCTAGGTGCTACTACTTGTCGAGGCCCCGATCTCCCATTCAACTTCCTCCATGTCACGACCACCTTGTCACACGAACAGTAGTAGCATCGGCATGGGAAGAGCAGCGGCGGCCGCCCTTCCCCTTCACAAATAGGTGGTGCTGGCGTTGAATGCCCCCGAAGCCCCGATCTTCCCCTACTCCACAAGCAACCCGCCACGATGGAGCAAGGACGACGTTCGCAAGTAGCAGCGACGGAGGCCGATTCCGTTCCATCCTTCAGGTAGCATTTTTTCCACGGATCCAAATTCCGATCGTCGTGATTTCTATTGCATGCGTGTAATATGTTTCAAATTCTGAATGCTGAGGTTTCTGCTTAACAAATGTAGTATTTTTTTTATTTTTTTTCTTCTGTAAATCTAAAGATTGTATTTATGTTTTTCAAATTTTAATACACGTCTATTATACAGCAGGGTTGAAAGCTATAAAAACAACATTAATACATTCAAATATTTTTTTCCAATTTGAACCAAATATAATAGGGAACAAGCGCATACACCCCGACCCTGCTATCACTTTGCAATTTACCATTTACTAGTAGCCTTGCACTCATGCACACATGTCTCCACAAGACACATCTTATTATTCAATTGAATAGCACTTTTTTAGTTTTTACATACACAATCCAGAGTATATGGTATAGACATATAGTGTGTCACTAACACTTAGTTCGGTTAATCTCCGACCACTCTCAAATAATTAAATTAAATACTCGCTCATATTAGTCGTCGTGCCAATCCTACCCTTATTCATCTTCTCCGCAACACCGGTGTCTGACTAGTGCGAGTGGCTTTGACTTTCCCTATTCGAAGTCCTGATAGCGAACGAGAATGATACATGTGGATAGCCAACATCCAACCAGGACAAGATAACATAAAAGGCGATCGCTAGCCACATGTGCATACTAGAGCGAGCAATTGGCATCCAGCAGATGGGTGCAAATAAAGGAGGTGCTAAGAAAAGACACTACATGTGGAAATCATTTGACAGGTACACAACGATAGGGGCGACCAGTTCGTGTGCAGCAACCATATAAAGAGAATGGAATAGAATGAACGGCAACTGTCGAGTTCGTTTCCTCTCGCTTTTCGAGACGCTTGTGCCAAATAAGCTCCGCCCAGGTCCACGCGATCAAGCATTGGGGACCATGTCCGCAGGACACCCTTTGTTCGGTCGTCTCATCTGTCGAAGTTAATACGAGAAGACGCCTTAGTGGCCATCTGGGGAGCTGGGCTCCATCATCATGCTTTGTAGTGAAGGATATCGACGTGTACTCAGGTGTCCCATGCGTTGCCATTCCAAGGACGGGAAATTCCTCTTTGGTTATGTTTTTCACATTTTGTTTATCCGTGCTTCTGCTTCGTCATCCTTAGACGGTTCTTTTTCATGTAGCTTCTCCCCTAATCCACTTTCAGGTCAATTAAATCCGACCACCTCCGGTGGCGTGTCTATGCGATGGAAGGGAATGCAGGGCTACCTCCCGCGTTGGTTCTATCGGCGATGAGGGCGGGTAGCCAGGATACTTTAGCAGCAAGGTGGAAAAGAATTCTTTGAAAGTTCTAATGTGCCTTTTTGTCCTTCTCTTTCCAATCAAGAACTAGTACCTATGTTTGCCCTTTTCCCTGTGAGATACCCAAACGATTCTCCTCAACAAATGATGTTTTTGGCTTTTGGTACAATATAGCATGTCGACATTTCTATATATATGTTTATATTCCTATGTTTTCAAAATCTTGGGTCCATATGAAGTTCTTCATTACTCCTGGGTGCGCTTGTCTACTTGTGTTCGCCTCTTTGTATCTCACAGCCAAGAACGTTTGGAACATGTTTGGTTATGACCTATGCATGGACAACCCGCCCAAAGGCTGGAATCTGAAGCCCGACATTCGGGCCGGGATTGGGCTTCACTTTCTTGCTCGAAAGCCCAAAAAAGACCAAACGTCCATATATATATATATTATTCGAAATATAGGTATAATAAATTAATTTAAAATCCTGAATATGATTCATTTAATAAAAATTGTCAATGTTCATGTGGTTCAGGCCGGGCCGGGCCGGGCCGGGTTCGGGTTTGGCCAATCCCGGCCCGAACCCTACCCGGCCCGTGGAATGATCAGGTTTAGTTTGGTTCGAACTTTTGTTACCCACCATTCAATTATATTGGTAACCGATTCTTGTAAACAGTTTTGGTTATGCTGGACCGTAAATGGGTACCACACAAACTAGCACGGCGCAACTCAAGCCCAAATCCCCCAACCCCCACCGTAAATAGACCGCTTTACCACACAAGGATAAGAGCACCCGGGACTACTCAAGAAAACCCTCCGCCGCCGACCCCGTCCAGCCTCTGTCCCAGTTCTTCTTCGTCGTCTAGGTGCTACTACTCGTCGAGGCCCCGATCTCCCATTCAACTTCCTCTATGGCACGACCACCTTGTCACAGGAACACTAGTAGGGACAGTGTGGGAAGAGCAGCGGCGGCCGCCCTTCCCCTTCACAGACAGGTGGTGCTGGCGCTGAATGCCCCGGAGCCCCGATCTTCCCCTACTCCACAAGCAAACCACCATGACACATCAAGTACGACATTGCGCAAGTGGCGGCGGCGACGGCCGATTCCATTCCATCCTTTAGGTAGCGTTTTTTCCATGGATCTGACTTTTGATCTCCGTCATTTCTATTGCATGTACATAATATGCTTAAATTCCGAATGTTGAGATTTCTACTTAATACCTGTAGTTTTTTTTATTCTCTAAATCTAAAGATAGTTTTTATGATTTTCAAATTTTAATACACATCTATTGTACAACAGGGATGAAAGGTGTAAAAATAAAAAAAATGCATTGAAATAAAAAATTGCCAATTTTGAACCAAATAGAATAGAAACACATGCATACACCACGACCCCCGCTGTCACTTTACTCTTTACCATTTACTAGTAGCCTTTCACGTGCACACACGACTCCACAAGACACATCTTATTATTCAATTGAATGACACTTTTTTAGTTTTTACATACACAATAGAGTATATGGTATAGACATATAGTGTCTCACTTACACTTAGTTCGGTTAATCTCCTACCATGGGCATGAACAACAAGAGAAACACAACATTGCAGCCACGATCTCGTGGTTGGCCATTACACCTCCATAACCACGCCATGTTTAGGCTTCAGTACTATTTTTCTTTGAGGTCTAAAATTGTAATTCATTTGTTAGACTTTACTAGTAGCCTTGCACGTGCACACACGTCTCTAGAAGACACATCTTATTATTCAATTGAATGACACTTTTTTAGTTTTTACATACACAATCGAGAGTATATGGTATAAACATACAGGGTGTCACTTACACTTAGCTCATTTAATCCGCGACCACGGGCACGCCTGGCATGAACAACAAGGGAAACACCAAATTGCATCCACGAACTCATGGATGGCCATTACACCTCCATAACCACATCATATTTGGGCTTTAGTATTGTTATGCTTTGAAGTCAAAATTGTAATTCATTTGTTAAACTTTAAAGATGCTAGTAGATGGGATCACGAGCTATTTTTTCCAGCGGAGAGGATCATGGGAGTACCTTGAGATTTTAATGGAAAGCAATGTTTAATGCCAAGAGAATAACCCATTACAAGAAATATCAATATGCCATCATGCACAGGTTAAAAGTGTTTGAAAAAGTATATATGTTTGGGACGTATCATGGTGCTATTACCGATAACTAGTCGGCATGCAAGGAGTGGTCAAGGTCAAATAACCAAATTAAATACTCCGTAACGCTGGTATCCGACTTGTGCGACTGGCCTCGGCTTTCCCTATTCGAAACCCTGATAGTGAACGAGAATGATACATGTGGATAGCCAACATCCAACGAGGAAAAGATAACATACATGAAGATCGCTAGCCCCACGTGCATACTAGGGGCGAGCAGTTGGCATCCAACAGACGAGTGCAAATAAAGGAGGTGCTAAGAAGAGAGGCTACACGTGGAAATCATTTGACGGGTACGCAACAATAGAGGCGACCAATTCATGTGCAGCAATGATATATAGAGAAAGGAATAGAATGAACGCCAACTGTCGAGTTCGTTTCCTCTCGCTTTTCGAGCCGCTTGTGCCAAATAAGCCCCGCCCGGGTCCACCCGATCAGGCATTGGGGACCATGTCCATAGGACACCCTTTTTTCGGTCGTCTCATCTGTCACAGTTAGTATAAGAAGATGACTTAGTGACCATCTGGGGAGCTGGGCCGCCATCATCATGTTTTGTAGTGAAGGATATCCACGTGTACTAATGTGTCCCATGCGTTGCCATTTCCGGGCCGGGAAATTCCTCTCTGCTTATGTTTTCCAAATTTTGTTTATCCGCGCTTCCGCTTCATCATCCTTAGACGGATCTTTTCACGCGGCTTCTTCCCTAATCCACTTTCAGGTCAATCGAACCCGACCACCTCCAGTGGCGTTTCTATGCGAAGGAAGGAGATGCGGGGCTGCCTCCCGCGTTGGTTCTGTCAGCAATGAGGGCGGGTGGCCAGGATACTTTGGGAGCAAGGTGGAAAAGAATCCTTTGAAAGTTCCATTCTACCTTTTCTGTCCCGTTCTTTCCTATCAAGCACTAGTACCTTTGTTTGCCCTTTTCCCTATAAGATATCCAAATGATTCTCCTGAACAAATGATGCTTTTGTATTTTGGTGCAATCTAGCATGTCAACATTTCTATATATATATATATGTTTCTATTCCTATGTTTTCAAAATCTTGGTTCCATATGACGTTCTTCATTACTCCTGGGCGCACTTGTCTACTTGTGTTCGCCTCTTTGTGTCTCACATCCAAGAACGTTTGGAACATGTTTCGTTTAGACCTGTGCATGGACAACCCGACCTGAAGGCTGGAACCTGGAGCCCAAAATTCGGGTATGGTTTGGGCTTCACTTTCTTGCTCGAAAGATTAGACCAAATGGCCATATATATATATATATATATATATATATATATATATATATATATATATATATATATATCTGTTACCCTCGCCACCTATAAGGCGCGAGGCGTCCACGACCAACCCAGCCCCAATCCTACTCGCTTCCTACCGCCGGAGGCAGCCGTCGCGGGCGAGCGAGCGACGGCGGCAGCCGGAGCGAGGGAGCCCGCGGCGCCGTGATTGGCCGGCGACGGATCCGCCGCCGCCTCCTCGTTCCTTCTGTCGCCGGATCCATCGTTGGGGTCGTCATCCCCGCCTCCTGCCTCCCTCCGTCGTCGGATCCATCGTCGTGGTCGTGATCCCCGCCTCCTGCCTCCCTCCGTCGTCGGATCCATCGTCGTGGTCGTGATCCCCGCCTCCTGTCTTGCTCCGCCGCAGGATCCATCGACAGGGCCGTGATCCCCGCCTCCTGCCTCCCTCCATCGCCGGATCCATCATCGGAGCCGTCATCCCCGCCTCTTGCCTCCCTCCGTCGCTGGATCCATCGTCAGAGCCGTCATCCCTGCCTCCTGCCTCCCTCCGTCGCCGGGTCTCCTTCTCCGGGGTAGTTATCCTCGCAAGGTGCTTCCTCCACGAACCTCTTCACCAGACGCCCACCACAAGCAGGTGCTGCATCAATGGTGCCGCCTCGCAAGAACATGCCAGTAAGACGCCCACGAGAGGTAGAAGAAGAAGACAGTACACTGGAGGTAATGTCTGCTCCCCATGTTTGTGTCACTCCATCAGTTTGTCAGTCCTGCTATGAAGAAGAACCTGATGGTACATTGCAAATGCTAGCATCAGTTCATTGACACCCCTGCCACTTGATGCACGATTAGGATGTCGAGGTTACTGTCAGTGCATCTAATATGCTATCTTCAGTTCAAGTTAAAAAAATAACACATATGCGTCAGTCCAGGTATAGTGACAAGGTTCAGCTACCGCTGAGAGTTGTATTTTGTTATTCCTAAGAGTACAAGTCATGTAATTGCGTCAGTTCGAACGAGTAACAAAACTGTTACCAAAAAAAATATAAAATTGCTACACAATAAGTTCAGTGATACATAAGCTAGCAGTACTTGTAATGTATATGCATTGATGCACGATTAGGATGTCGAGGTTACTGTCAGTGCATCTAATATGCTATCTTCAGTTCAAGTTAAAAAATAGCACATATGCGTCAGTCCAGGTAGATAGTGACGAGAGAGTGCCACAGTTACACGTTCAATGATACATAAACTAGGAGTACTTCTAGTGTAGTTGCATAATTTACAGAAGAACAAAGGAGAAGTCATGCATGAGTTCAATGTCCAGTTTACAAAAGAGTGCTAAAAAAACAGTACATCAGTACATCCGTGTTTGAACATGAACGTTCATCAGCTCGACTGAAAACGAAACCAGATCAATCCCAAAAACTTTTGAATGTTGTTTGCAGAAGCATGCAAGGCGGCGCACGCAGCAAGCATTTCATGAGCAAAACAGATATGGGGCACCACCTGGTTGGGTAACACCAGAAATACCGCCTGGATATTTCAACAGTACATGCAGATTTGAAGATACACCGCAATCATTAGAAGCACGGACAAGTCCTTCTATATAGCAAACAACAATGTCTGGGAATGCAAGCTTTGCCGCTACTGGGTTGCAACTAGGCCAACAATATCACCAACAACAAATGTTTTCCTTCCCCAGCGCATGCAAAAAGCCAAGGACAAGAAGGCTTCCACCAGTCGCTCCGTCAACATCAATCATCTGTGCTGCAAAAGCAGTTGCAACGGGAAGACCAGGGCAAAAAGACAGAAATTTTGGCCACTCTAGCAGGTTCAAAAGTACAAGATATGAGCCATATAGACAGGAGCAACATCACAATGAATCTGAGGAGAGACGTCCGTACAATGAGAGACGAAGATCTTCGTCATCGTTGCTCCCTCCAAGAGATGCATTGCTGCATGTGCCAAGGGTGACACCACCGGCACCCATAAACCAGGGAGAACAACAAACACCAGAGGCAGCGCAGAGCTATACACATGTAAGTATCCATATAGAAAAAAATACAAGCACAGTCCATACCATGGTGCTGTGACCACCCCATCTAAAATTTTTGTTTTGTCACTGTTGTGTGCAGCCACCTGACATTGAAGCTTATGTTCTGCCAAGGCTAGAGATGAGGTTTGAAACTTTCGAAGAAACTAAGAACTTCTACAACGTATATGTGAAGCACGCTGGTTTTGCTGTCAGGGAAGGCCCCAAGTTTAAGACCAGAGCCTACCTTTATTGCACGTGCCATGGAGTTTATGAATCAAAGGTGTCTGAAGCAAATAGACAGCGTAACAAGACAACAGCCAGAACTAACTGCGGGGCTAAAATGACGCTGAAGAAGGAAAAGGATGGAACATTTGTCGTAAAAGAGATAGTCTGGGAACACAACCACAGGCTACAGCTCACCGCAGAAATGCTTGTCTTCTTGCACTCCCACAAAAACTTTGACAAAACAATCTTGGAGTACGTCAAGTACCTGCAGTTCAAAGGCATTGAACACGCGCAAATCATGAGCATTCTAGGCTGTGATGACCCTAGTAGCTACTTCCTCGAAATGAATGCCAAATACCTGATTAACCTGTAAGTACAAACTTGTTCTCCTCCCATAAACCGCCTATGTCTTTTTTCCTCTGTCAGTACAAACATATCAAGCAACGCATGACCTGACGCCAGTTCAACATGCATTTTTCAATGAACTTTTTATATGCAGGAAAGCAAAGAATTCAAGGATTGATGATGTGGATGATGTCCTAAAGACTGTCAACTTCTTTAGGGAGATGAAAGCTATAAACAGGGAATTCTTCTGTGACATGCAACTCGATGAGTCCGACAGAGTTAAGAACATATTCTGGGCGAACGCAAGCTACCGAGGAGCGTATCAGGACTTCGGGGACTGCGTAACGTTTGACACAACATACAAGACCAACAAGTACCATATGCCACTTGGGGTGTTTGTCGGAACTAACAACCACTTACAGACTACATTCTTTGGTTTTGCCCTGATAAGAGATGAGGATGCAGATTCATTCAAGTGGCTGTTCAGGACATTTTTAAGGTGCATGAGAAGGAAGGCTCCTACATGCATTTTCACAGGTACACCCGCTAAAACCACCCCCAACCACCACCCCCTACCAAAAAAGAAAAGGAAAATAACACAATAAAAATGTTGTGTCAGTTGTATTGGTATATATGCACAACCATCTGCTGACCACTCCGAGTCTATTTTCTCATTACCAGACCAGTGCCAGGCAATGGCTTTGGCGATCGCAGATGTTTTCAAGAACACAGTACATAAGCTATGCCGCTGTCACATTATGAAGAAGTACAGGGAACACCTCGCATACCTGTATTTCCTGCACGAGGACCTTAAGGATGAATTCACATCAATTCTCAACTGGCCCCTCATGCCAACTGAGTTTGAGGATGCCTGGAAAAGACTCATGGATAAGTACAACCTCCACGATGATGCCACAATGGTGGGCATGTGGAACGAGCATGAGAAATGGATATCATCCTACTTCAAAGAAATTTTTTGCGCCAAAATGACATCCACACAACGAAGTGAGAGCATGAACTATGTGCTCAAGAAGAACTACGTAAATGAGAGACATAACCTACACCGGTTTGTCAGCCAGGTAAACTCCTACGTCAAAACCAGGAGGCAGACAAGACAAAAAATTACATGCTTACTAAAGTAAAAACTTTATTAGAAGTTTTTCCTGCGAGAAAACTAACAATTTGGTCATCATTCTTGCATCTGCAGAAGGAACAAAACACGCTGACCTTCTATGGGTTTGACACCCAGATGGCAAAGCTGTACACGCGAGCTGTGTACAGCGAGATCAGAGATAGGCTAAAACTGAGCACTCTCTTCACGGCGACAGAGACGGAAGAGCCCACAAAGTACCTAGTGCGCTACAACCACCCGCAAAAACTGTCTGTGTGGGCTCAGCACGCGTTCCAGGTGGTTGCAGACTCCGTGGGAGAAACATATGAGTGCGAGTGCAGGCTATGGGACCACACAGGTGAGGACTACAAAAAAGATGTTACATACTGTACTACTTTTTTGCAAAGTTTTTGTTCGAATGAAATGACAAAAATATGCACCTCTTCCAAAAACAAATACAGGTCTTTTCTGCGCGCGTCCTGTGCATGATGCAGACAATTAATGCTGAAAGCGTTCCAGAGAAATACATACTCAGGAGATATACCAAACGCCCGAACATCCAGCCAACATTTGACAGAAATGACTTGAGGACAGTAGCGTCAAACAAGGCATCCCAATACTGCATTGAAAGCTCACTGCTGACGCTGAACATGAGGGTGCACAGAAAAAGCTTGAGAAGCCAAGAGCAAATGGCAAGGACGCGGGTCGTCATGGACAAACTTGAACAAGAACTCGACGCCATGCATTCTGCTGAAAATGGAGGTGTCGCGGACAATGAAGCCATTGAGCAGGATATTGCTACAATGTTGTCCGAGATGAACCATATGGGAGCTATTGACTCGTTTGAGAACGAGGAAGAGGAGCAGCAGCAACCGGAGCTTGCCCGTGTGCACACTCAAGAGCACCGACAAACTCACATGCGAGATCATGAGCTTGATGGTGCTGTAGGCGAATGACATGACAATAGCACATCCTACCAGCAGCAGCAGGAAAGGGTGATTAAACCCCCAATATTCTCAAACACAAAGGGGAGGAAGAGCAAGACGCAAGCAGCAGCCAAAAAGCCACCACGCCCCATCAAGCGCGTGGAATTTGGCCCGGACGGCAAACCCCTCGGGGTAAGGGCATGCGGATTCTGCAACATCGTGAGCAACCATAACTACCGCACATGCCCACTCCGCACAGATGCCACTGTCAACAAGAACAAGCAGATTGGAGCCACCCAGCTTTCTACCAATGGAGACAACACACGTAACAGCTACACTTGCCGCAAGTGTGGCGGAACTGACGGACATAATGCCCGCACGTGCAAAGTGGGCAAGGAGGTCAGTGGAGCTGAACATAAACATGGCAAGGTACAGAGTTCCAAGCAATCAAATGAAGACGATGAAGAAGAAGAGTTTGATGAGAATGACGGCCAATCAGACGAAGACAATGAAGATGACAGTGTCGGGGGCGAGGAAACTGAAACTGATGATGAAGCTGCCAAGGCTCAACCTGGAAAGAGCGCCGGCAAGGCACAACATTCGGGGACAGTTAGGAGAAACTCAAGACTGAACAATACATAGTGGTTATCCTGCTGCGTCAACTAAAAAATAACCTTGTAGTCTCAGTTGAATCAGCACACAATGAGGAAGCATTTCACAAAACACTGTCGTTTACCAAAACTTATTTAGCTTTATCGTCAATTTCTCGATCAGAACTAAAGTTATTTTTTAGTTTCTGATTTGTGCCCGCTGGAGCAGTGAAATTATTATGTAAACCATTTGATAATCATTTTGAATGCAGTCACAAAATACGTTTGAAAAAACTTATCTAGATATATCCGACGCAAAAGGCTACTGTGAACCAGTAACTCAGGAAAAAAATATGTCAAGGAAAATTTTAAACTCTTGTAGCATATCAGTACTGATAACTCTCAGTCGTCAGTACAAGGCAGAGTACACATCAGTACTGATATAATTTTTGATTTGTGCCCGCTGAAGCAGTGACATTATTATTTAAACCATTTGATAATCCTTTTGAATGCAGTCAAAAATAAAATTGAAAAAACTTATCTTGATATATCTGACGCAAAACGCTACTATCAACCAGTAACTCAGCAAAAAAATGTCAAGGAAAAATTTAAACTCTTGTATTACATCAGTACTGATAACTCTCAGTCGGCAGTACAAAAGGCATAGTAATAACAAACACACAAGTGAATGACTGAAAAAATCGTTTTGAAAAAACAAAGCTATGCCTGCTCCTACCAGTCCCAATTCAGAAAGACCATCAGTACATAAAAATAATTACCTCAAGCAAAATGCGAATATAATACATCCTATACTGGTGAAAATCTAATTTATCTGTAAAAAATACTCACAGGTTATCTTGATATAAACAATCCTTTAAAAAAATACAAAAAATGTTTTAAAAAAACATTAGCACCACACATAGTATCGCTGGTATTTGGTACGTTCAATTACACTTCAATCACCAGTCCGAGTACGACAGTAGAGGAGTTCAGACCTCCGCCAACACCGACGCTGACACGTGCAAGTGGGATAAGCAGCTGATAAGTACAGCTTGACTATACGAATCGGTGCCACAGTAAAATTCCATCATCACCACCGCAGAGACGTGCAAGTGGGGTTTTGCAGGTCATAAGTACAGCTTGACAAGACTAGTCAGTTCAACAGTAAAAACCATTTAACTTGGACGGTTAGTTCTTCCATGCCACCACCCACGCCACCCACTGGGCGGTTGCCATGACGAAGTGCAAACGGCGACCCCCACGACCACTACACACATGCCCCCGACGAACCGCCTCCCACACACCACCGTCGGCGCACTGAAAAAATAACCCATTGTCTTCCATCTCTCCCTCGTTCCCACAGACCACCATTGCCGCTTCCATTTCCACTGCACACAAACCTCCAACGTCTCTCTCCAAAGCCCACAGTCGCCGGAGGAAGGCCATGGCGGAGGAACCGTCCGCCAAGCGTCATCATGCCGAGACGTCGGATAAGAGGAGCAACCTCGTCGACATTAACGTCCCCGGCGAGAAGCGCGACTACACCAGAACGCTCAAAGGGGTTAAGCTCCACGGCAAGGAGACGCTGGAGATCGTCTGCACCAGCGAACCAGACAAGGCCGACGAGGTAATCTCCAGGCTCTGGAGGAAGCTTGGCGGCAGGATTCGTAGGATCATCGGCGTTGGTGTGCACTACACCAATGAAGATGAACCTCCCCAGATGGCGGCAGTCCTGCAGTTGTGCGTCGACGAACTCTGCTTGGTGTACCACATCGCAGCGGCCACAAAATGGTGAGCAATCCTACTCATTTGCCCTGCATATGGTTTATCTGTTTTATTAGTACTGTATCCTGAAAATTTAATCACACTTGTTTCCCAACTAGATGTACTAGTGTGGTTTGTGAAAAGTGGATGCACTACTGTATTTTCTCAAGTAGATATACTATAAATGTATTTTTGAACCTGATACACTGGATTACTATTTGAAAAATCTTGCGGAAGATTAAATTCTGAAGTTGATCGACTAGTGTAGTTTCTGGAGTTGATACAATAGAGTAGTCTATGTACTCAATGTATTAAAAAAGATATTTCTGAACTTGATGTAGTGAAGTATTTCCTGAATTTGATGTAATGTTATTTTTGTAAGAAAATAAACTAAGGACTTGGTGAAGCACTGGTTCTGTGTTATCCTATTTCAACAAAAGTAGACTAAACTAGTACCAATGCGGAACATACAACATTGACTGAAACTATGTATAATCCAAGAAGAGGAATAACATGATGTACTTAATTTAATTTCAGAACTTTCTTTACTAGTTTTTGAAGTACATTCATCCATTGTTTATCCTACATAAACAACTACTTCATGGATTCATCACTTGTAAAACAAAACAAAAATGAATAATTCAAACATCAAAGTAATGCTAATATTCAAAATGTCTCTACCCTTGCAGGCCCAAGCGCTTGACCGACATGCTGCAGCATGACAAGTTGTTCACATTTGCCGGTTTCAGCATTGAAAGCGACAAAGAGAAGCTGAAGTTGTCCGGTATGGAGATCAACCCCAACAAGTTCATCGACATTTAGCGCAAGTGGAGAGTTCCATACACCAGAAAAGAGTACGACTCCTTGACTGATGTTGCAGCCAGCGTCATCCACCCATTCTACAAAGGCATGAAGAACAAGATCAACACGCAGGAAGACTACAAACTGTGGGGGACAAGCGAGCTGCCAGACAACCTCATCGAGTACGCAGGAGTAGACGCGTACGCCGCGTATAAGTCATGGTTCATGATCGACTACATCACAGATGGTTCGGAATTTGCGAAAGAGCGGGAGGCTAACAACTTCTATGACCACCCCTATTGCCCCTTTACGGGATGAAGATACATCAGAGCCCGCCTTCGTTTTACTTCCGCTTGTGCTTGCCTTTTATCTTGTTATTTCAAATTAGTAGTTTGCTCTTGTTGGGTTGAACCAGTATGATTATGTCGTGCTTGTCATGTTTGAACAAGTTTAGTTATGTCATCAAGTACAATGTTTTGCTTATCTCATTATATAAGTTTGGTTTGGTAGCTTCGTATGTTGTTAATCCATCATTTCAAAATTGAAAAAGTAGCTTCTGAATGGAACGTTGTCGTTGCTCTAAAGTACTAGTTACGATGCAACTAATCACACAACATTGTTCCATGTCAGTACAACTCAGTACACTTGATCGGACATTACATACTTACTACAATAAAAAGTACAAAGAAGCATTAGTCCGTAAGCGCTACTACGAATGCACTATCAGTACAACTCAGTCTACACGCAAGTACCATAGTTCTGAAAATGACACCAGAAGACACTTGAGAATAATCACAAAAACAAACACAAAAAAGAAGGCAAAAAACTCAAATGAAAAAGATTACACTCACACAAAACTGACAAGAACTAGAACAAAAAGTATGAGTCCAAGTTACTGGAGGAGTCAAGTACTAGATTCAAACAAAACAAAAAAAATTACCGCCCAAGGTCAGGAGCAGGCCCTGACAATGCTAGATAGTTGAACTTGAGCCCGTGGGCGAATCCCTAGTAATCCGCACAACACAGGACCCGTCGACCAGGGCCCACAGGTCAAGAGAGAGAGCGAGCGCCGTGTATAAGCACTCAGGTAAGTGTTCAGAGGAGTTCAACTGGTGAGCGTCGGTTGCGCTTATAAACAGGTTCGGAGCCCCCTCGACTAGCGAGGTGGGACTAAACCCAGAGCGCACGCGCATGACGCACTGCACAGGCGCGCGAACGAGCTATCTGGGCCGGAAAACGGCCCAATAGCCTCTACATCGTCAACAAAACATCCCACCAAATAAGCCCAGCTATACAAACCAGAGGGCGGGACAAAGAAATATAAACCACAAGAAAAATGTTTGTCAATTAACCTCTACAAGAAAAAAGGGAAAAAATATGATACAAAACAATGAACCTCTAAAAAGAACAAAACTTAATAGCCTTTTTGTTAAATGTACATAATTTAAAAAACAGAATTAAATATTACTTTCAAGTTCAACTACTAAAACTAAAAAAGTTCAAAACATATAATGTTTGTCAATTATGCTAAAATTCTTACTTATATAAAAACTGACAAGTTCAACTACTAAAACTAAAAAAGTTCAAAACATATAATGTTTGTCAATTATGCTAAAAATCTTATTTATATAAAAACTGACAAGTTCAACTACTAAAAATCTAAAAGTTCAAACATATAATGTTTGTCAATTATGCTAAATTTCTTATTTATATAAAAACTGACAAGTTCAACTACTAAAATTCAAAAAGTTCAAATAGAATTTATTTGTCAATTCTTCTAAATTTATTATTTATATATAATCTGTCCACACCACAATGAACGATCTGCTCGTAAAATAATCTCAAACCCCCACCCCAACCTAAGTTATAAAAAAATCAGTTCAAACATACATACAACATCAGTACTAAAACAGGAGGATCAGTCAGGCCACTCGCACCACTGTGACATCAAATTTCAAACCCATGCGCTGTTTGAAATTACAATTCAGTTCACACAGTACTAAAACATAAGTGCAGTAAAAATGAGAATACAAAAACTATAAAGGCCTAACTTAGGTTTGTACAGATGAAAATAAAATAAGTACAAGTTTTGAGCAACAACTCCCAGGGCACTGAAAAAATGTTTTGACATACACTAGTGTATAAAGGCTTCAATAGAAACACAATACTTAAACATCCACACGGAAAAACATCACAGATCCATACGTCACCTAAATAGTGCAAAATGCCATCATCACAACCACAGAGACGTGCAAGTGGGATTTAGCAGATTGTAAGTACAGCTTGACAAGACTAATCAGTGCACCAGTAAAAAACATTTGTCTTGGACGGTTAGTTCTTCCAGGCCACCACCCGCGCCACCCACTGGGCGGTTTCCACGATGCACTGCAAACGGTGACCCCCACGACCACTACACACACGCCCCCGACGAACCGCCTCCCACACACCACCGTCGGTGCACTGCAAAAAAAACCCCATTGTCTTCCATCTCTCCCTCGTTCCCACATAGCACCATTGCCGCTTCCATTTCCACTACACACAAACCTCTAGCGGCTCTCTCCAAAGCCCACAGTCACCAGAGGAAGGCCATGGCGGAGGAACCGTCCGCCAAGCGTCATCTGATGGGGAACGTAGTAATTTCAAAAAATTTCCTACGCACACGCAAGATCATGGTGATGCATAGCAACGAGGGGAGAGTGTGATCTACGTACCCTTGGTAGATCAACAACGGAAGCGTTTGGTTGATGTAGTCGTACGTCTTCACGACCCGACCGATCAAGCACCGAAACTACGGCACCTCCGAGTTCTAGCACACGTTCAGCTCGATGACGATCCCCGGACTCCGATCCAGCAAAGTGTCGGGGAAGAGTTCCGTCAGCACGACAACGTGGTGACGATCTTGATGCACTACTGCTGCAGGGCTTCGCCTAAGCACCGCTACAATATTATCGAGGGCTATGGTGGCTGGGGGCGCCGCACACGGCTAAGTATAAGATCACGTGGATCAACTTGTGTGTCTCTGGGGTGCCTCTGCCTCAGTATATAAAGGACCAAAGGGGGGAGGCTGGCCGGCCACATAGGGCGTGCCAGGAGGGTCCTACTCCCTCTGGGAGTAGGATTCCCCCCAATCCTAGTTGGAATAGGACTCGCGGAGGGGGGAAAAGAGAGAGAGGGGCCGGCCCCCTCTCCTTGTCCAATTGGGACCAAGGGAGAGGAGGGGCACGCGACCCACTATGGGCTACCTCTTCTCTTTTCCACTAAGGCCCATTAAGGCCCATCTAGCTCCCCGGGGGGTTCCGGTAACCTCCCGGTACTCCGGTAAAATCCCGATTTCACCCGGAACACTTCCGATATCCAAACATAGGCTTCCAATATATCAATCTTTATGTATCGACCATTTCGAGACTCCTCGTCATGTCCGTGATCACATCCGGGACTCCGAACAAACTTCGGTACATCAAAATGCATAAACTCATAATATAACTGTCATCGTAACCTTAAACGTGCGGACCCTACGGGTTCGAGAACAATGTAGACATGACCGAGACATGTCTCCTGGTCAATAACCAATAGCAGAACCTGGATGCTCATATTGGCTCCTACATATTCTACGAATATCTTTATCGGTCAGACCGCATAACAACATATGTTGTTCCCTTTGTCATCGGTATGTTACTTGTCCGAGATTCGATCGTTGGTATTTCAATACCTAGTTCAATCTCGTTACCGGCAAGTCTCTTTACTCGTTCTGTAATACATCATCCCGCAACTGACTCACTTGCACTAGAGTCAATAATCTAGATTACACAGTAATGATTCTAACACCCATGGAGCCTTGGTGCTGATCATGTTTTGCTCGTGGAAGAGGCTTAGTCAACGGGTCTGCAACATTCAGATCCGTATGTATCTTGCAAATCTCTATGTCTCCCACCTGGACTAGATCCCGAATGGAATTGAAGCGTCTCTTGATGTGCTTGGTTCTCTTGTGAAATCTGGATTCCTTTGCCAAGGCAATAGCACCAGTATTGTCACACAAGATTTTCATTGGACCCGATGCACTAGGTATGACACCTAGATCGGATATGAACTCCTTCATCCAAACTCCTTCATTTGCTGCTTCCGAAGCAGCTATGTACTCCGCTTCACATGTAGATCCCGCTACAACGCTTTGTTTAGAACTGCACCAACTGACAGCTCCACCGTTTAATGTAAATACATATCCGGTTTGCGATTTAGAATCGTCCGGATCAGTGTCAAAGCTTGCATCAACGTAACCTTTTACGATGAGCTCTTTGTCACCCCCATATACGAGAAACATATCCTTGGTCCTTTTCAGGTACTTCAGGATGTTCTTGACCGCTGTCCAGTGATCCACTCCTGGACTACTTTGGTACCTCCCCGCTAGACTTATAGCAAGGCACACATCAGGTCTGGTACACAGCATTGCATACATGATAGAGCCTATGGCTGAAGCATAGGGAACATCTTTCATATTCTCTCTATCTTCTGCAGTGGTCGGGCATTGAGTCTTACTCAACTTCACACCTTGTAACACAGGCAAGAACCCTTTCTTTGCTTGATCCATTTTGAACTTCTTCAAAACTTTGTCAAGGTATGTGTTTTGTGAAAGTCCAATTAAGCGTCTTGATCTATCTCTATAGATCTTAATGCCTAATATGTAAGCAGCTTCACCGAGGTCTTTCATTGAAAAACTCTTATTCAAGTATCCCTTTATGCTATCCAGAAATTCTATATCATTCCCAATTAGTAATATGTCATCTACATATAATATCAGAAATGCTATAGAGCTCCCACTCACTTTCTTGTAAATACAGGCTTCTCCAAAAGTCTGTATAAAACCAAATGCTTTGATCACACTATCAAAGCGTTTATTCCAACTCCGAGAGGCTTGCACCAGTCCATAAATGGATCGCTGGAGCTTGCACACTTTGTTAGCTCCTTTTGGATCGACAAAACCTTCTGGTTGCATCATATACAACTCTTCTTCCAGAAATCCATTCAGGAATGCAGTTTTGACATCCATCTGCCAAATTTCATAATCATAAAATGCGGCAATTGCTAACATCATTCGGACAGACTTAAGCATCGCTACGGGTGAGAAGGTCTCATCGTAGTCAATCCCTTGAACTTTCCGAAAACCTTTTGCGACAAGTCGAGCTTTGTAGACAGTAATATTACCGTCAGCGTCAGTCTTCCTCTTGAAGATCCATTTATTCTCAATTGCTTGCCGATCATTGGGCAATTCAACCAAAGTCCATACTTTGTTCTCATACATGGATCCCATCTTAGATTTCATGGCTTCAAGCCACTTTGCGGAATCTGGGCTCATCATCGCTTCTTCATAGTTCGTAGGTTCATCATGATCTAGTAGCATGACTTGCAGAACAGGATTACCGTACCACTCTGGCGCGGATCTTACTCTGGTTGATCTACGAGGTTCAGTAGTATCTTGTTTTGAAGTTTCATGATCATCATCATTAGCTTCCTCACTCACTAGTGTAGGTGTCACAGAAACAGTTTTCTGTGATGCACTACTTTCCAATAAGGGAGCAGGTACAGTTACCTCGTCAAGTTCTACTTTCCTCCCACTCACTTCTTTCGAGAGAAACTCCTTCTCTAGAAAGTTTCCGAACTTAGCAACAAAAGTCTTGCCTTCGGATCTGTGATAGAAGGTGTATCCAATAGTCTCCTTTGGATATCCTATGAAGACACATTTCTTCGATTTGGGTTCGAGCTTATCAGGTTGAAGCTTTTTCACATAAGCATCGCAGCCCCAAACTTTCAGAAACGACAACTTTGGTTTCTTGCCAAACCACAGTTCATAAGGCGTCATCTCAACAGATTTTGATGGTGCCCTATTTAACGTGAATGCGGCCGTCTCTAGAGCGTATCCCCAAAACGATAGCGGTAAATCAGTAAGAGACATCATAGATCGCACCATATCTAGTAAAGTACGATTACGATGTTCGGACACACCATTGCGCTGTGGTGTTCCGGGTGGCGTGAGTTGCGAAACTATTCCACAGTTTTTCAAATGTACACCAAACTCGTAACTCAAATATTCTCCTCCACGATCAGATCGTAGAAACTTTATTTTCTTGTTACGATGATTTTCAACTTCACTCTGAAATTCTTTGAACTTTTCAAACGTTTCAGACTTATGTTTCATTAAGTAGATATACCCATATCTGCTTAAGTCATCTATGAAGGTGAGAAAATAACGATATCCGCCACGAGCCTCAGTATTCATCGGACCACATACATCTGTATGTATGATTTCCAACAAATCTGTTGCTCTCTCCATAGTTCCGGAGAACGGTGTTTTGGTCATCTTGCCCATGAGGCACGGTTCGCAAGTACCAAGTGATTCATAATCAAGTGGTTCCAAAAGTCCATCAGTATGGAGTTTCTTCATGCGCTTTACACCGATATGACCTAAACGGCAGTGCCACAAATAAGTTGCACTATCATTATCAACTCTGCATCTTTTGGCTTCAACATTATGAATATGTGTGTTACTACTATCGAGATTCAATAAGAATAGTCCACTCTTCAAGGGTGCATGACCATAAAAGATATTACTCATATAAATAGAACAACCATTATTCTCAGATTTAAATGAATAACTGTCTCGCATCAAACAAGATCCAGATATAATGTTCATGCTTAACGCTGGCACCAAATAACAATTATTTAGGTCTAATATTAATCCCGAAGGTAGATGTAGAGGTAGCGTGCCGACTGCGATCACATCGACTTTGGAACTGTTTCCCACGCGCATCGTCACCTCGTCCTTAGCCAATCTTCGCTTAATCCATAGTCCCTGTTTCGAGTTGCAAATATTAGCAATAGAACTAGTATCAAATACCCAGGTGCTACTGCGAGCATTAGTAAGGTACACATCAATAACATGTATATCACATATACCTTTGTTCACCTTGCCATCCTTCTTATCCGCCAAATACTTGGGGCAGTTCCGCTTCCAGTGACCAGTCTGCTTGCAGTAGAAGCACTCAGTCTCAGGCTTAGGTCCAGGTTTGGGTTTCTTCTCTTGAGTAGCAACTTGCTTGCCGTTCTTTTTGAAGTTTCCCTTCTTCTTCCCTTTGCCCTTTTTCTTGAAACTAGTGGTCTTGTTGACCATCAACACTTGATGCTCCTTCTTGATTTCTACCTCCGCAGCTTTCAGCATCACGAAGAGATCGGGAATAGTCTTATTCATCCCTTGCATATTATAGTTCATCACGAAGCTCTTGTAGCTTGGTGGCAGTGATTGGAGAATTCTGTCAATGACGCAATCATCTGGAAGATTAACTCCCAATTGAATCAAGTGATTATTATACCCAGACATTTTGAGTATATGCTCACTAACAGAACTGTTCTCCTCCATCTTGCAGCTATAGAACTTATTGGAGACTTCATATCTCTCAATCCGGGCATTTGCTTGAAATATTAACTTCAACTCCTGGAACATCTCATATGCTCCATGACGTTCAAAACATCGTTGAAGTCCCGATTCTAAGCCGTAAAGCATGGCACACTGAACTATTGAGTAGTCATCAGCTTTGCTCTGCCAGACATTCATAACATCCGGCGTTGCTCTAGCAGCAGGCCTGGCATCCAGCGGTGCTTCCAAGACGTAATTCTTCTGTGCATCAATAAGGATAATCCTCAAGTTACGGACCCAGTCCGTGTAATTGCTACCATCATCTTTCAACTTTGCTTTCTCAAGGAACGCATTAAAATTCAACGGAACAACAACACGAGCCATCTATCTACAAACAAGCATAAACAAGCAAGATACTTATCAGGTACTAAGTTTCATGATAAATTTAAGTTCAGTTAATTTTACTTAAAGAACTCCCACTTAGATAGACATCCCTCTAATCCTCTAAGTGATTACGTGATCCAAATCAACTAAACCATGTCCGATCATCACGTGAGATGGAGTAGTTTCATTGGTGAACATCACTATGTTGATCATATCTACTATATGATTCACGCTCGACCTTTCGGTCTCCGTGTTCCGAGGCCATATCTGTATATGCTTGGCTCGTCAAGTATAACCTGAGTATTCCGCGTGTGCAACTGTTTTGCACCCGTTGTATTTGAACGTAGAGCCTATCACACCCGATCATCACGTGGTGTCTCAGCACGAAGAACTTTCGCAACGGTGCATACTCAGGGAGAACACTTCTTGATAATTTAGTGAGAGATCATCTTATAATGCTACCGTCAATCAAAGCAAGATAAGATGCATAAAAGATAAACATCATATGCAATCAATATAAGTGATATGATATGGCCATCATCATGTTGTGCTTGTGATCTCCATCTCCGAAGCACCGTCGTGATCACCATCGTCACCGGCGCGGCACCTTGATCTCCATCGTAGCATCGTTGTCGTCTCGCCAAGCTTGTGCTTCCACGACTATCGCTACCGCTTAGTGATAAAGTAAAGCATTACATCGCGATTGCATTGCATACAATAAAACGACAACCATATGGCTCCTGCCAGTTGCCGATAACTCGGTTACAAAACATGATCATCTCATACAATAAAAATCAGCATCATGTCTTGACCATATCACATCACAACATGCCCTGCAAAAACAAGTTAGACGTCCTCTACTTTGTTGTTGCAAGTTTTACGTGGCTGCTATGGGCTTAAGCAAGAACTAATCTTACCTACGCATAAAAACCACAATGATAGTTTGTCAAGTTGGTGCTGTTTTAACCTTCGCAAGGACCGGGCGTAGCCACACTCGATTCAACTAAAGTTGGAGAAACTGTCACCCGCAAGCCACCTCTGTGCAAAGTATGACATGCTGGTAAGCAGTATGACTTATATCGCCCACAACTCACTTGTGTTTTACTCGTGCATATAACATCAACATATAAAACCTAGGCTCGGATGCCACTGATGGGGAACGTATTAATTTCAAAAATTTTCCTACGCACACGCAAGATCATGGTGATGCATAGCAACGAGGGGAGAGTGTGATCTACGTACCCTTGGTAGATTGACAACGGAAGCGTTTGGTTGATGTAGTCGTACGTCTTCACAACCCGACCGATCAAGCACCGAAACTACGACACCTCCGAGTTCTAGCACACGTTCAGCTCGATGATGATCCCCGGACTCCGATCCAGCAGAGTGTCGGGGAAGAGTTCCGTCAGCACGACGGCGTGGTGACGATCTTGATGCACTACTGCTGCAGGGCTTCGCCTAAGCACCGCTACAATATTATCGAGGGCTATGGTGGCTGGGGGCGCCGCACACGGCTAAGTAGAAGATCACGTGGATCAACTTGTGTGTCTCTGGGGTGCCTCTGCCTTAGTATATAAAGGACCAAAGGGGGGAGGCTGGCCAGCCACATAGGGCGCGCCAGGAGAGTCCTACTCCCTCTGGGAGTAGGATTCCCCCCCAATCCTAGTTGGAATAGGACTCGCGGAGGGGGGAAAAGAGAGAGAGGGGCCGGCCCCCTCTCCTTGTCCAATTCGGACCAAGGGAGAGGAGGGGCGCGCGGCCCACTATGCGCTGCCACTTCTCTTTTCCACTAAGGCCCATTAAGGCCCATCTAGCTCCCCGGGGGGTTCCGGTAACCTCCCGGTACTCCGGTAAAATCCCGATTTCACCCGGAACACTTCCGATATCCAAACATAGGCTTCCAATATATCAATATTTATGTCTCGACCATTTCGAGACTCCTCGTCATGTCCGTGATCACATCCGGGACTCCGAACAAACTTCGGTACATCAAAATGCATAAACTCATAATATAACTGTCATCGTAACCTTAAGCGTGCGGACCCTACGGGTTCGAGAATAATGTAGACATGACCGAGACATGTCTCCTGGTCAATAACCAATAGCGGAACCTGGATGCTCATATTGGCTCCTACATATTCTACGAATATCTTTATCGGTCAGACCGCATAACAACATACGTTGTTCCCTTTGTCATCGGTATGTTACTTGTCCGAGATTCGATCGTCGGTATTCCAATACCTAGTTCAATCTCGTTACCGGCAAGTCTCTTTACTCGTTCTGTAATACATCATCCCGCAACTGACTCATTAGTTGCAATGCTTGCAAGGCTTAAGTGATGTGCATTACCGAGAGGGCCCAGAGATAACTCTCCGACAATCGGAGTGACAAATCCTAATCTCGAAATACGCCAACCCAACATGTACCTTTGGAGACACCTGTAGAGCTCCTTTATAATCACCCAGTTACGTTGTGACGTTTGGTAGCACACAAAGTGTTCCTCTGGTAAACAGGAGTTGCATAATCTCATAGTCATAGGAACATGTATAAGTCATGAAGAAAGCAATAGCAACATACTAAACGATCGAGTGCTAAGCTAATGGAATGGGTCATGTCAATTAGATCATTCACTTAATGATGTGATCCCATTAATCAAATAACAACTCTTTGTTCATGGTTAGGAAACATAACCATCTTTGATTAACGAGCTAGTCAAGTAGAGGCATACTAGTGACACTTTGTTTGTCTATGTATTCACACATGTATTATGTTTTCGGTTAATACAATTCTAGCATGAATAATAAACATTTATCATGATATAAGGAAATAAATAATAACTTTATTATTGCCTCTAGGGCATATTTCCTTCATCATCATGCCGAGACGTCGGACAAGAGGAGAAACCTCGTCGACATTAACGTCCCCGGCGACAAGCGCGAGTACACCAGAACGCTCAAAGGGGTTGAGCTCCACGGCAAGGAGACGCTGGAGATCGTCTGCACCAGCGAACCAGACAAGGCCGACGAGATGATGAGCAGGCTCAGGATGAAGGGCGGCGGCTTGTATCCGAGCTTCATCGGAGTTGATGTGGAGTACACCGACGAGGAAAAACCTCCACAGATGGCGGCAGTCCTGCAGTTGTGCGTCAAGGAACTCTGCTTGGTGTACCACATCGCAGTAGCCACAAAATGGTAACCCATACTACTGTTCATTCATCTGTTGTACCAGTACTAGTCACTAAAAACTTAATTAAAAATTGTTTCCCAACTAGATTAACTACTATAGTCTATGAAGTGGATACACGATTACATGTTTATCAAGCTAAATGCATTTCTGAAACTATGAAGTGGATTGTTTCACCAGATTAGCATCTGAAAAAAAGTTTATAGCATTCTGAACTTTATGCACCAAATTAATTTCTGAATTTGATGAACTAGCATAGATTCTGATCTTGATGCACTAGTATAATTTATAAAATTGATGTATTAAAAGATCTTTGGTGAAGTGGTATAGGTCCATATCTTGATGCACATGTTTCTCAAACTAATTTTTGAACTTGATATAGAATTAATGCACAAAGATGTATCAAGCACTGGTATAGGTCTTTTATTCAACAAGAAAGAAAACTAAAGTTGAATCAAGCAGCGCATCTATCATTGACTCTGGTAAAATGATTCTCTAATTTGGTGAAGCATTTGGTAAAGAAAAGAAGATAGCAAAAAAGAAAAAATAACACGGTGTAGTTTAATTTAATTTCAGGACTTTGTGTACTAGTTTCTGAACTACATTCATGCATGACTCATAATATATAAGCATCTACCTCATGGATTATCACTTGTAAAACAAAAAAGCAGAAGAATTAAATCCTCAAAAAAGAAGACTAATCTATAAATGTGTGTCTCCCCCCTTGCAGGCCCAAGTGCCTCAAAGACTTCCTGTGGGAGGAGAAATTGTACACATTTGTTGGTTTCAGCATTGGAGGTGACAAGGGGATGCTGCAGGAGTCTGGTTTGGAAATCAACCCCAACAACTTCATCGACATGCAACGCAAGTGGAAAGATCCAAAGACCAGAAAATACTACGACTCCTTGGCCAATGTTGCAGGCGGCGTCATCCACCCATTCTATGAAGGCATGAAGAAGAAGATGAACAAGGCAGACCACAAACTGTGGGGGAACAGCCCGCTACCAGACAACCTCATCACGTACGCAGGAATAGATGCGTACGCAACGTACAAGTCATGGAAGACAATTGACAACATCGTGACAGGTTGGGATATTTCAAAAGAGCAGGAGGCTGACCCCTACTACCACTGCAACTATGCGGATGAAGATGCATGAAAGTCTGCATTTGTTATGTTGAACTAGCTACCTTATGCTGTGTGTGTCCTTAGTATTGTTGTTTCAGATTTGTAGTTTGCTTTCGTTATGTTGAACCAGCTACCTTATGCTATGTGTGTCAGGGTTTGAACAAGTTTGCCTATGTCTATCAAGTACATCATTTTCTTATGTCGTCCAACAAGTTTGCTAGCTTCCTATTTTGTTCATCCATCATTTGAAGTTGAAGTAGGTTGAAGTTGAAACTTGATGGCTGCCACGCAGCACTAGTCATGGAGAAAAAAATAACACATGAATATTTTCGCAAAAACAAAAAAAAAGTGGCAGACTAACTAAGGACAAAAGGAAATAGTAGCATTCGACGCTCAGTATAGCTTAGACATGAACGGTAGTACTATCACGCTAAAAAAAATCAGTTTTTAGTTTTAGACGAACACTAAAAAGACTAAGTTTCAGCCGAGGACAACATTCAGTACTAAAAAGCATCATGGTAAAAAGTAGTTAGAAATTCACTAAGTACTGCATCAGGAAAAGCAAAGAAACACCAGTACGTATTTCCTAGTCACTAGCATCCTAGGACTGAAAAGTTCTGGTACAGTTGAACACACGGTACGTTCATTGTACAAATATATAACAAGGAACGGGAAGCTTCAGTTCGCATTCCTTAAAACAGTGACATACTAAGAATTAACAGTGGCAATACAACTGAAATCTCAGTACAACTTAGTCTATACAGCAAGTGCTAGGATTATACCAAAAATTGCCTGGAGAAGAACCACAGCCTAGAAAAAAGAAGGCCAAAAACTAAATCAAAAAAATATAAGTTCGAGAAAAGAAAAAAATCACAAGAAACACAACAGAAGACATACTAGCATCAAACAACACAAACAATAAATAATTAATCAAAGGTACTAGCACAATTGGAATCTCAGTACAACTAAGTTTATTCGGTAAGTGCTATGATGATACCAATTAATGCATTGAGAAAGAAATAGTTTTGAACTTAATAGGAATATCTCTTAAACGTAGCTAATTTAAACCAGTACTTTAACTCTTACTATGAAGTTCAACTACTAAAGTTCAAGAAGTTCAAAAAGAAATTTGGCACTAAAATTTTGAAAGCCTTACGCTGAATGAGACTTCAAATCAGTACTAACAGAACTATATCATAAGTACAAGAAAATGAGAGTATAGAAACTATAAAGGTCCAAGTTAGGATGGAATCACATAAAAATAAAATAAATCTCACTTTCTGAGCAACAACTCGAAAATACACTTGGAAAAAAATTGTTTTCAGTTCAACTACTATATAAGTCTTCAGTACAAAAAAAAACTTAACCAAAACGAATTCCCGATGAAACATTGTGCCACACTTAAAACACAACACAAAATATACTAGTTATTACATAGTACTCGACAAGACATCAAACACTACAAAATAGAGCCTACAATGTTTTCAAGAGATATATCACACAACTATCCAATTCACTATGCAAATGATGACCATTTATCATATGCATCAGGAGCCAAAGCCTGATCCTCCTTGGGAAGCTCCGTCACCATAAGATGGTTATTACAGTTGAACACAACTCTATACAGATCCTCAGCGTTCCAATCAACAATGCGTGGCTGCAAAACAATAAAACAAATTATAAAAACTCATGACACATAAAAAAAAGGATGCACAATAAGCCAAAAACAGAAAGTGAAAAGCTCAACAAGAAACCCACGTCATTATCTCGAATGTTCTCAACGATCTTTTCACCATCATAGCACCCCGCATACTTCAGAGTATAATGGCCACATTCATTCGGCCCTTGAAGTGGAACCTTGAAAAACGTTGGTTTCTTTGCAAACAGCTCCCAATTGGGCTGCTTGCTCGCATTGTACTGAGCATCACCATACACAGCCTTCATTACTTTGACCAATCTAGAAATCTGTAAAAAAAACAAAACAACCCACACAGTTTTAGGTCTTAGAAACAGCAGAAACAAAGATGCAGAAATATTAATCCAGTACAGATAATAAATGTCACTCACAATCTTCTCGCAGTCTTTGTGATAGGTGTTCTTCGAAGGACGGTGGTTCTTCAGATAAGGTAAAGAGTCAAGGATGTCAACGCTACTTCGGTACCGATTCATGACATATAAGGAATAGTGGCTCACTTTCCTATCCTTTGATAAAACCATAGGCTTGAATAGAGGCATCATGATCTAAAAACAAATGACCAAAAAAGAGATGTTAAATATTCAAAGTAAAAACCAGCATCACAACAAACAAATAAAAACCAAAAATCAGCTAGTAGATCTCACAAGGTCGGCACTGAGCAAGTCTTCATTAGCTTTAACATAGCTCTTGAAATCTCTCGCTGCACTCTCCACATTAAACACTTTATTTTCATCCTCGTAAAACAAACAGCAAGCACAACCTGCAAAAAGCCAAAATAGAAAATAGACAACGGAAAAAGAATCAACAAGCAAAGTATTATTAAAAATCGTAAAAACAATAGACAGTCTTGTTCAACATAAAGAAACCGATCTGATTGATTACCGTGATGAAATATGGACTCAGCAATATCCTTTTTCCAGATGCGAAATCAGCATTTCTATCGGGATCTTGCTTCCAATCATCAATGAGGAAGTCAATTACATCACCCTCCATCATTTGCCCAGGTGAAAAAACTTCCCAGATGCGATTCCCAGTGAAGTTAGTTACGTTTCCATCAGGCTGAGGTATCATTGAGAATGTATTCCTGCAGCACACACAAGAACAAAAAGAAGGAGAAGCAAGATAAGGCATTCATAGCAGTTCGAGTTGTATAAAAGGAACAGTTCAGGCCATATTTATCTAGCAGTTACAAACAACAGAAGAAAAGGAAGAGGAAAAAATAATGAGAGATACTCACTCGCCATACTTCTCACGCCATTCATTACTAAGCAACAGATTATACAACCTGCGAGCCTTGTCCAGGTGAGGGAATTTATAAGGGTGAAGCTGCTGCACAGGGGAGCAAAAATTTATAGGAGCTCTGGGCGCACGCTTCATGCTTACAACATTGCCAGAATCCAAAGCGGGATCTTTCCTAGCACCACCAGCTCTACGAGCCACTATTCCAGCAAGGGGAGATAAACCTTTGGCAGCAGCGCTCCTCGTGACTCTTCCAACGCCAGCAATCTTGTCAAACACATCATCATCACTGTCTATCAATTCCACAATGGGATTCTTGGGTGTAGTAGGGCTATCTGCACAAGCAGCCGTAAAACCTCTCAGAGCTCCCAACCGCCCCTTCATAACACCAGATCTTGTCTTTTCGGGAGAACGCCCCTGGCTAAGATCAATAGCTACGCGCTCGAGCTCCAAGAACTGGCTACCAAAGAACCTGTAGTCAGGCTCACCAAGATCCAGCCACTCACCTGAAAAAAAAGAAGAACGCACAAAGCGTAAGTTCAAATACATATTTCATGAAAGTACTAATAGAGAAGTACAAGCTGCAAAAAAATTACAAAAGTCCATGCACACGTACAGGGTTCGATGCCAAACAAACCCCGGAAGTCAACGTCAAACACATCGCTAGTTGCGCAGGTATACAACAAAGTCTTCCTAATGTCGAAAATGTCTTCATGGCTGTAATCGGCCATTTCAATTACACCATCCTCCCGGCAATAATAGGTCTTACAGTTTTGTAGCATAGAGAATCCACAATCATGCCTATAAACAAAGGAAAAATAAAAAAAATGGTACAACACAAAATCCAAAAAATACAGGAACAAAATCCTCCAGCAACAAAAACAACCAGCAAAAATCATTAAAAACGGATACTCACGTGTTTTCCTACTGAGGCACCCGCACAAACTCGCAAGAGAAACCATCAATATGCGCCGGTGAGAACGGTTTGGCCCTGTCTACACTGGACTCCCTCCAAAGCTTCTTTATATTAGCTGTCATATTCCTTAAGAATCTAACTGCATCACCCCAGGTTTCATCACGGAGTGAATCAAGACACTCAAAACGACGGAACTTCAAATTCAGAACAACCAAGCACCAATGCCCAGATACTTCACTAGGCTTCATGGTAGCCACAAATGACGGCGGATCAAATGTAGGGAAAAGAAGCTGGAAAAAATCGCAGAGGAAAAATGAATTTACCAAACAATAAAATAAAAGAGGGAAATTGAAATTCATAAGTACAAACAAACAATCAAATAATCATAAAGAAATTATATCCACCGCCCAAAATTGAGGAACAATCATATCAGTTCAACTCCCTTGCAACAATAAGTAGAGCTTTAATAAAAGAAGCACAGATCAAGTTCATTCCCCACACCTCCCAAAACTGCAAAGAAAACATGACAGTTCTAGTTAACGAGTACAAAAAGTCCAAGTTCACCTACTTGGTCAAAACCATCAGCACCTGATCTTGTGAACCAATTTAGCACATTGGAATCAATATTTCCATCACGGATCTTGGTCTGTTGTACAAAAAGAACAACAATAGTTAGAAAATTGGCAAACCAAGTTATCATCCTATTTACAAAAAAAGCAAAATACTGACCGTCACCCATCTGGGAACTATCAACTTGTCAGTGTCTCGGTACTTCTGACATAGAGAATATAAAACAACATCAGCACTATCTGAGTTGAGCATGCCAGTGGGGACAAACGCTTTAGCAATAGAACCAACACTGGCATCACATTCTTTATTTTGAAACATCGGCTTGTGACTAGAAAAACACAAAAGATTACATGAATTAAAACTACTGCAACAACAACAATAATCAAACTAGAGAAAGAAAAAGAGACAAAAAATGGTACGGGCAAAATCCCAAACTAACCATTTCGTACGGTTCGTGCGCAACCTCGTAACAGCGAAGAAAAACGTATCAACCTTAACAACATTACCACTTTCTGCTTGTAGAAAATGATGAAAAATAATAAGTTCAACAACTACAAGAGAACATGTCCAAAATGCCAAAATTGAGAAGTACACCCCATTTACAAGTCCTTACCTGGACTATCAGGTTTGACAACGACGGTAGTTCCTGTGATGAGACCATTATGCCTCCAGTTTCAGGGTTTGACGATGGGACATCTTGAGAGGACACCAATATTGATGCGCTTTCAGGGTCTGTAGAAAGAAAATCCTGGGACGACAAGAGCGCCTCCTGCGTCAAGGGGTCAGAAGAAATTGACAGAAGTAAATCATCATCCTCGGATGGCACCTCCTCCACGCTAGAAGCATATTGCAATGCATCACCGTAATCAAGACCTCCAGACGGGAAATTCTCCAGCGGCAAATCTTCACAACCAGAAACATTTTCATTCCCAGCAATACCAACACCAGGCGATTTGGCATCAAGTATGCTGGCAGCACCAGCATCCTCATCAGCAACTTTGGTACCAACATTGCACCCACTACTCAATGGAACATCATGAGCATCATCTCCACCACTAAGGACAACCTCACGCTCAACAATAGTAATCTGATGAAAATAAAAATTCAGAAAAAAGTAAATAATATGAACAAAACTAACAATAAAAAATAAGCTACCAATAGGTGCACAGAAAAATAAACATTGGAAGCATTCACAGCAACATCATCGAACTTGCTACTGCTAACATTCAAAGCGACATCACCAACAGGCAAACAAGGCTCATCGCCAACAATAGGACCCTGATTCAAATGTAATGAGACAAAAAACAATGCTATTATGAGCAACAATAAACGGTGTGGGATAGAAAAATAAACAAGCAAGACACATCGGTGCGCATGAAATTTTAAGAACATATCAATAAACACAATGAAAATAAAAATAACCTTGCATTTATCAGTGGATAGATCATTAACTCCACCGTCAACAGCAGCCTCAACATTATGACTAGTCTCCTGCATGAAAAGAAAAATTAATAAACAGATGTAGATCAGGAAGTTCAACTACAATACTGACAGCAGAACAACATAGTAAAAACATACAAACAATGAGGACTGACTCACATCAACAACAGGGTGCTGCGAGCCAACATCGTTCGTACGCTGATCAGAAACATTAGCCTCAGTACCATCATCAGCCCTGCTGTCGGTGCCAGCAGCCTCATCGTGATCAATCTGCATGAAAGAAAATTATTAATAAATAGATGAACATGAGGAAGTTCAACTACAACACTGACATCAGGACAACAACATAAAAATTGCAAAACACCAAGGACTGACTCACATCAACATCAGGACGCTCAAAGCCAACATCATTCGTTTCGTGGTCAAAAACATTAGCCTCAGTACCATCACCAGCCCTGCTGTCGGTGGCAGCAGCCTCATCCTGCTCAAACTGCTTGATAACAACATTTGCACTTTCTTCATATGGCTTGCAGCGAGAGTTTTGCATAGTTCTGAAACGCTTCATGTTGTTCAACAGGCGAACCGAGCTCTGAACTAGATTAGCGGCACCGTCGCGCATATCACCGATTAAAATTCTCTCCATCTCAATGTAGTCAACAGATCCCTCAGCGTTAAATTGATGACCTTTGGGAAGGATACCATTGATATAGCTCAAACGCTCAACTATCGTTGGGACCTTTTGCAGCTTAGAACACACATTACTTAAGATATGCTCAGCGCGCTCCAACACTGAAACAGCAACATCAATACCAAAACCCTGCCTCTGTGAAGCACTAGTATTACTAGGGCCACGGGGCATAACCAGCACCCTCAACACCACGGCCATCCCTCAACTCATCGGCAGAGATGAAAACTTCGGAACCTGAGACGATGGCACCTCCAGGACTGGCCGTTTATACACTCGGAAAAAAACAACCTCCTCTTGAGTTTTCCACTACAAACAAAAGGGAAAAATAGTTAATCAATCAACGCAACACATAGGGAAAAATAAATCATGATATTAATAGATTTAAAATCAACATCACTAATAAAACTTTAACTGTCATTGCCAATTTGTTAGTATTTACTAACATGCCAGTTGAACAAAGTTATTCAGTTCAACCAAACACGAAGCAACAGTACTAAAAATCCATACCTAAACCATACAAAATATAAACAGACAACTCTACAGTACACATGTCCACTACAGCAAAAAATAGCTATACCTAAAAATAAAAAAAGGTCTGCAAGAGACAAAACAAACAAAACTCACCGGAAGCTTCCCAAACACCCAAGTCTTTGGATCTGCATTGCCTTTTTTTATCAAATCTGCATCAACCAGATCAGAAAGCTTGGCAGGATCCATGTAACATATGCGGGGGACTCGCATGTCAGGCTCCGCAGTTTTGCCACGGATAAGGCAGTCAAGGTACATTAGTACAAGCCCTATGGCACAGCCTGTGATTGCCTTCCCCATGGTATGACCACTTTGGTACTTGGCAACAGCCCTTCTAAGCTCATCAACCATCAGCTGGCAATAATCCATATTAGCCATGTCCTCAAAGACGAGACCCTCAAACATTGCGGCCTCTCTGGAAACACGCAGGGCAGATCCAGGCAACACAACCTTCATAAACACAATAATGAAGAACACTTTCAGAGCAAGGTCATCTTTGCTAGGATCCTTGATGAGCACCTTGAGCTTATTCCTCAAATCCTTTGTCTTGATATCTTTGTCCCTGCTAATGTCAAGCTCCGATCTTAACTTCATCAAAGCGTCATCATATCCGTCCTCTGACGGCCTTGGCGCAGAACGACCACCACGAGGGAAACCAAATAATTGCTGTATACCATCACTAGTGATGTGAAGCTTCTTATTAGCCTCACCCATGTCAAGAGTCATTGTATCACAATCTATCCTCAAGTACAAAACTCCCATCAGAGGGCGGGAAATGTTAGACTTCACCCTCCACCTGAAGATAGAACCAAAACCAGATGCATGAACCCTAGCCACATGCCGACTCTCGAGCAATTTAGCACAATCTTCAACCTCTCTCAACGAACATCGCATAGTTAAATTCAATTTCCGTTGGTCACCTTCATCCAAGGCAATTTTTCCGGCATTGCCTCCCACCGGCTTGACCGGACTCATGACGCTAATAGGCTATAAATGGAAACAAAAAAGCCACACCTTAAAAAATGAATATAGAAAACAACAAAAGCATATGAATGCAAGTAAAAAGAAAAAGAAAAGATTGCACAAGTTCAACTATTAAAACAACATCAGTACCACCCCTCAATTGATGCAAACAATGATCAGCCTAACCTGGCCGCAATAGCAGCCGAAACACAATTAAATCATTGCAAGTACAACTAGTAAGTCACATGCAGTACAAAACACAAACCACTACAAACAATGAATATAGAAAACAAAACAAGCATACGAATGTAAGTAAAAAAAAGATTGCACAAGTTCAACTATTAAAACAACATCAGTACCACCCTCAATTAATCAATACAATGACAAGCCTCACCTGGCCAGCATACCACCGCAAACACAAATTAAATCATTACAATTACAATTAGTAAGTCACATGCACAACAAAACACATACCACTGCAAACAATGAATATAGGAAACAAAACAAGCATATGAAGGCAAGTAAAACAAAGAAAAGTTTGCACAAGTTCAACTATTAAAACAACATAAGTACCACAATCAAAATAGATGCAAAACAATGACCAGCCTCACCTGGCCAGCATACCAGCCCAAACACAATTAAATCATTGCAAGTACAACTAGCAAGACACATGCAGTACAAAACACATACCACTGCAAATTCATCTTCTGAATCAACTTCAATATCATCTTCTTCAGATGCAGAATCTTCAGCTTCAACACGAGCACGCTTCTTCACACCTTTGTTCACTTTTGCAGGATGAACTTTACGCTTCTTATTTTCTTTCAACAAAGACCGCTCTTGAAGAGGAGACGAAGAAGGCTTCTTATTTGTCAAACCTCGTGGACTCCGACGAACAGAGGAGCCACCAAGTTTGCTTGGACCAATTTTCACAGCAAAACTATCCGCATCAGCTTTGCTATTACCAGGTTGGGAAACAGCTTTCACACGTGGACTACGCCTCTGTGTGCCATCAGGATTTCAATCTGACATCTTCCTCTTCAAAACAGCTTTCTTCTCCTTAACTCCATCACGATCAAACACTTGCGTCAAACGAGTTTGCATCAAGTTTGTCTTCACAGGCATGTCACTTCCATGAGATCCGACATGAACAGTTGAAAAACCCGCGTCACCACCTTCGTCGCCTACACATTTAGGAGCTTGAGCAACATCAACATCACTTTCTGGCACACAGGCAGCCTTTTGACGCTGTTCCAATTCCTTTCTCTTCTGGAATTCATACTTCTTCTTTCTTATCCTTTCATCCTCGAGCTGTAACTGCATAGGAACATCCTCAGCTTGGGTAACAGGCTCAGTGCCATCAACACTTTGAGACTGAGTAACAGACAACTGCAAGCTGCCATCACCATCATCAACGTTAAGTGAATACATTCCATTATTAATATCTTTAACAACATCAGCAATGTCCTCTGGAACACCATGGCTGTCATTAACTGCATAAACCAATAACATAACCATGCACATAAAAAAATTAAAACACAATTAACATTGCAGACACAAAAGATAAATAAAGCGCATTGCATCAGACACAAAACAAAACGGAACAACTGATGTAACTAAGCATATATATGTATTAAAGGCTGATAAAAATAGAGCAAATATAAGGGAAACACCAGCAACATTCACAAGTTCTTCTAGAGGATTTGGTATGTCAAAAATAACATTCACAAGATCTTGAAAGCGTTCTGATTTGTCAGAATCAGGAGGCACCGGCACTCCAACATCTGCAACAACATCATAATTAGCAAAAAAAGTACAAGAACAATCAATCAGTTCAACTATGTGAACACTACAAGTTCACCGAATAAAACAAATATGAACCCACCACTTGAAGAACAAACTTCAGAAAACACAACTCTTTCAGTCAGCCGCCATACACAACCTCCGCCAACGACAAAACAACATGGGAATCCGGGGTAGAAACAACTCAAAAAAGCAAAATTGACAACGCAAATCTTTTCATACAGTCCTTATATCTCTCCCTGCAACACCAATTTGAAAGTAAAACAATAGAAAAAGAAGAATAGATTTCCACGGCGGGCGTGGAAAACGACCAAGAACACAAAAACTTGTAATCATAAATTACAGATGAAAAAAATCTCAAAGAACTATAACATACCGATAATTGTCACATCAAAAACGACAAACACGACGTAAATTGAGGCCCACGAACACCACAGTAAACACCGACGCCCAAAATCAGGTCCACCGCCAAAATGCCCACGTCGTCACCTCCGGTGACTACAGATCGCAAAACTCATCCAGCTGAGCGCGCAGATGTGCGGAACCCCTTACATGTCTCCTCTAGCAACGAATGGCCCGCAGCATCGCGCCGGGGAATGACCGGAAGCTCCACGTTGCATCCCCTGTTTCCGTCCGTCGTGCACGCAGGAAGATCAGTTCTTGTTGAAAAACACGTCAGTCCAAATTGTGAACCACGTCAGTTCAAAAAGGGTAACAGAATAATATTCTGTTACGCGTAACAGAATAGCCCAGATGTATATATATATAATTGGAAATATAGGTATAATATATTAATATAACTAGTCGTCAACTCGTGCGTTCGCACGGGCTAGTTTCATAATACACTTAATATATAAGTATTGCAACTATATCCTATGTTAAACATATGCTTTGGAGAATTGTACTCAAAATTTTGAATATTGTTCATGGTCACCGGTAGGACGAAATAGGTTAAGGTCCTCCGTTCTAAAACACGCTGTTGTTTTAGTTTTGGATACGGATGTAGTGCTGAAGGTGTAGCTTGGTCCACTACTTTTATGTATATATTACTAATACTTTATAAACTAAATGTAGTTTGAAGTTCTACTTTGACCTAGCAGATCAGAACAACTTTTGTCAATTAGTCAAACATAACTAAAGTTCGAATACATACTTTAGGATGTTATTTGGTTGGTGCTAAGCAGTATATATAAGGTTTGATGTATTTTTTTGTAATGATCCATATGCGAACAGATGTAGCTAACAATATATACATTAGTATGAATTTTTCTGCCCCATATATGTCTTCAATACTATTTTATATCAAAGAATAGCTTTTTTATTATAATTGAATTCCACAAAAATGAAATAAGCAGACGGATTTTGAAGAAGCTTTGAAGTGACAATCCTCGATATCTTATAAGATGTTATCCTTGGTCACACCAATAGTAGTACATCCCACAATATATCACTCGTTAATTATAAGCACTACAAAGTACTATAATAGTAACACCAGCTCAAAAAAAGTATTTCCTCCATCCATAATATAAGATGTTATTACATCCGTTATGCTCATATATTGGATGTAATAACATATTATATTATGGGGCAGATAGTTGAGATGCAAAATCTAGGTTATTCTACATCTATACTATTTTTTATAACACATAACTCAGGTGAGATAGACTAAGATCGCCACTCCCAATCATGTGTAAGTTGCAGCCCTTGACAATTTTCTCCGACCAAGTAACTTGATCTGTTGTGGCTTTGGTTCTCGGCAGCAAGTAGATTTTTTCTTTGCGACGAATGAACTGTTTTGCAAACAAAAATAGAACTCTGTTACTGAATATTGGCTTAATGTGGAAGAATATAAATTCTGGTGCTTTTATTGAAATCACCCTACTAATGTGGTAACACATAAAGTACCTATCATAGGTACTTTAGCATCATGGTTACAAAAGCTTCTGTGCAAAACGATAAAAGTAGTAGAAGCTAGAGGTGTGAACTGTTTGTTCCACATAGGAAACACTCCCTTCATTCCTAAATAAAAGAGCTTCTAGATATTTCACTATGAACTACATACGGATGTATATAGACATATTTTAGAGTATAGATTTACTCATTTTGCTCCTATGTTGAATCTCTAAAAGGTCTTATATTTAGGAACAGAAGGAGTAGAAACATGCTCTGTCCGTTTCTAAATATAAGCTTTTTAGAGATTCCAACACGGACTCCATACGAATGTATATAGACGTATTTCAGAGCATAGGTTCACTTACTTTGCTCTGTATGTAGTTCATATTGGAATCTCTAATATAAAAAGGCTTATAGTTAGGAACAGAGGGAGTATAATATTAGATGAAAGGCAGAAAGCATGCTCCTCTTTCTCAAACAAACTTCTCATCTATGTACATAACAACAGCATGGAGTTGGAACTGCTACTACATGGTTAGAAGGCGTTGTACTAAGCATGCTTTCTACTCCTAAGCTAGATATTTATGCAGTATACGACCTGCTAAACTTGTGGTCAGTTGATCCATCGGTTTGCTGTATGAAAAGTAGGGAAAGAAAATTAATGCAAGAACATTCGCACATGCTAACCATGCTTTATACTTGTTAGGAATAAGCAACTTGTATTCCCATGAGGCCATAGGCCGATATATATATACATGTACATGTGTGGAACATATGTAGGAAACCCCTAATACAACGGGATAAATACAAAGGGGTACATGACTTATATTATAACTCTAACACCCCCCCTCAAACTCATGGTGGATGAACAACACTGAGTTTGGAGAGATAAAAGCCATGTTGTGCTCTAGTCTGAGCCTTCGTCAGGAAATCTGCCAACTGTAACTCGGAAGGCACATACTGAAGAGCAATAACCTGATCCTGCACAGCAGCGCGCACATAGAAAGCATCAACACCAATATGCTTGGTGAGCTCATGCTTCACAGGATCGCGTGCAATGCTGATAGCACCTGTACTGTCAGATAAAAGCAGAGTCGGTGTAGTGACAGAAACACCAAAATCCTGAAGTAACCACCGTAACCAAGTCACCTCTGCCGTCAAAAGAGCTATTGCTCGCAACTCAGCCTCGGCACTCGAACGGGAAACTGCAAGCTGTTTCTTCGTCTTCCAGGCAATGAGAGAACCACCAAGAAAAACACAGTAAGCAGAAAGTGAACGGTGATCGGAAGGATCACTAGCCCACGTAGCATCCGAATAGGCCTGGAGCTGTAAAGAACTAGAGCGAGGAAAGAATAGACGGTGAGAGATCGTGCCTCGAAGATATCGAAGAACACGAAGGAGATGACTATAGTGAACCGAGGTGGGGGCAGAGACAAACTGACTCAGAATATGAACCGGATAAGAGATGTCCGGATGAGTGACATCTAGATAGACAAGACTGCCAACAAGATGACGATAACGCGTCGGGTCAGGGAGAGGATCACCATCAGTAGCACGGAGGTGAACATTGAGCTCCATAGGAGTCTCAACAACGCGCTCGTCAGTAAGAGCAGCACGAGCAAGAAGATCCTGGATATACTTTTCCTAGGATATAAAAAAACCATCAGAGGTAGAAGAGACTTCAATCCCAAGAAAGTAGCGAAGGGGTCCAAGATCAGACATAAGAAACTGCTCACTAAGACGGGCCTTTACAAAGGCAATATACTCGGGGTCATCCCCCGTGATGATCATGTCATCAACATAAAGAAGAAGAAGAGTCTGACCACGAGAAGAAAGGTGAATAAACAATGCTGGATCATGAGCACTTGCTAAAAAACCAGCAGCAGTGATCATAGAGGCAAAGCGCTCAAACCAGGCGCGGGGGGCTTGCTTAAGGCCATAGAGAGAGCGACGAAGACGACATACCATGCCATCAGGAACAGAATACCCAGGTGGTGGCTGCATGTACACCTCCTCACGCAGCTCACCATTAAGAAAGGCATTCTTAACATCAAGCTGAGATATAGACCAGTGGCGTGCAGAGGCAACGTCAAGAAGTGTACGAACAGTGGTCATATGAGCCACAGGAGCAAAAGTCTCGTCATAATCACGACCATGCTCCTGCTGAAAACCACGAGCCACAAGACGAGCTTTGTGACACTCAAGAGAACCATCGGAGCAAGTCTTAACCTTGTAGACCCACTTACAAGTGATCGGACGGACTCCGGGAGGAAGAGAAACAAGATCCCAGGTACCAGTGCGTTCAAGAGCAGCAATCTCCTCTGCCATCGCAAACTACCATTCAGGATGAACAACAGCCTGACGGTAAGAAGTTGGCTCAAGAACAGCAGCACCAGCGGTGGGAAATCCAAAGCGATCAACAGGCGGACGAGGACGAGAACGCAAGCCATAAGTAGGCTGAGAGGAAGATGACGACCCATCCACAGAGGCATCGACTGGTCGTGGACGACGAGTGTAATGCTGAGGAAGAGATGGAATAATAGAAGGAGGAATCGGCAAGGTAGAATCAGGGGGTGGCGACAAAGAAGTCACCGGAGATGAAGGTGTAGAATCCGGTGACAGACTGGGAGAGGAGACCGGGGAGGAAGTCACCGGAGATGAAGGTGGAGAACCCTGTGACATGCTAGGCGGGGAGACCGGGGAGGATGGTGGCTGCAAGTCAACTAGATGTGGAGAAGGAGAGGAAGTGGAATGGAGAGGTACAGTGTCAGCGGGGGTGATAAGTGAGTCAGGAAAAGTGAGGAAAGAGATATCCTGCACTGAAAAAGTCGAGGAAGATGGGCGTGGGTAGAAGGGACGAGACTCTTCAAAAGTCACATCTCGAGAGATACGCATCCGATGACCAATAGGATCCCAACAACGATAGCCCTTATGCTCATCACTGTAGCCTAAGAAGACACACTCAACAGACTTAGCGGTCAGTTTGGTGCGTTCGCGAGGGGCAAGAAGAACATAGCAAACACAACCAAACGAGCGAAGCATCGAATAATCGGGAGAACGATCAAAAAGTCGCTCGAAAGGAACACCACCCTGTAGAGCAGCGGAAGGCTGTATATTGATAAGATAGGTGAATGTGGAGACGGCCTCAGCCCAAAAATGAGGCGGGAGAGAGGCAGCAATCATCAATGCACGAGCCGTCTCAAGAAGATGTCGATGCTTTCGCTCAGCCACACCATTCTGAGCATGAGCACCAGGACAAGAGAATTGAGAGAGAGTCCCGTGCTCAGCAAGAACACCACGCAACATCTTAGAGATAAACTTGCCAGCGGAGTCAGCACGAAAAACACGAATGGGTGAAGAGAACTGAGTATGAACCATGGCAGCAAAACGCTTATAAATAGACAACACCTCAGAACGAGAAGTCATGAAATAAAGCCATGTGTAACGAGAGAAATCATCTATGAAAATAATATAGTATTTATGACCACCTTTCGAAGCGAAAGGGGCCGGACCCCATACATCAGAATGGACTAAATCGAAAGGACGCTTAGACACTGACTCACTATGTGAATATGGTAACTGAATCTGCTTGCCAAGACGACAACCCTGACACTCTAAAGAGACATCTCCTGAGACAGACCCCAGAAGGCCTCGACGAACTAAAGAAGACAACCGAGAACCACACAGATGACCAAGTCGATGATGCCACTGCTGGAAGGAACCAGTGACGGAGGCAACAGAAGCGGAAGAACAGGCGATGGTGGTGGCAGCAGAAGGAACATGAAGCCAGTCCAACTCCCAAAGACCCTGAGAATCACGGCGGCGAGGGCCAGCCCCAACCAGAGTGTGCGTGTGACGGTCCTGGATAGAACAAGAGTCAACGTCGAGGATGACGCGACAACCAGAATCTGTAAGTTGACCAGCAGAAAACAAATTCATGGTAAGTCGAGGAACATGAGCAACATCAGGAACAGAATAAGAAGGAGTGGTAAGATTGCCTCTACTATCAACAGAAAGGGGAGTACCATCCGCAGTGAAGACATGAATAGGAGAATCCAGTGATCGAAGAGAGGACAAAGTGGAAGAATGAGAAGACATATGAAAAGAAGCTCCAGAGTCCAGAACCCATGGGGATGTACCTGACTGTGTAGAGGGTGATTGCTCAGTGTGGGAAGCATCAGTCACAGAACCGGCAGTACCCGTCGAGGAAGAACCTGAAGCCGCGAGCAGACGCTTAAGTCTCAGAATATCCTGCTCAGTCAAAGCAATGGCTGAAGCTGTCGAGGTAGATGACGAAGTCCCTGAAGATGATGATCGAGCCTTGCGCAGGTGTTTCTTCTTCGTGTAGCACTGAGACTCAAGATGACCATCATTGTTGCAATAGGCGCAATGTGGACGGGGGCGACCTGAGCCTCCAGAAGGAGTGGGCAAGAGCGGCGGAGCACTCGAGCGAGAAGTGGTCGATGGAGCAGGTGGCGTAGGAGCACGAGTAGCAAGCACAGAGGGAACCTCCAGCAAACCAGCACCACATAAGCGAGTCTCCTCAGCACGAATCTCAGAAAGCGCCTCCATGAGAGAAATACGGCCATGAGCAAACAACTGAGCACGCCGGGGCTCAAACTCCTTACGGAGCCGAGACAGGAACTCATAGACGCGATGAAACTCCAAATTGGCCTGGACAGCCTGGCAACAGGGGCAGGTACGACACCCAGTACTACGGAGAGAATCAAGCTGGCGCCAGATAGCAGAACTCTGTGCATAGAAGTCATCAACAATAGAGTCACCCTGCTGAAGAGCATGCTCCTGACGGATCATAGAGAGGTATAAGGCATCACCAGAGGGCTGATATTGCTCACGAAGACGGGTCCACATCTCAAAGACAGTAGGAAGACCCAGAAATTCAGAAGCAAACTGAGGCAGAACACTAGCAGTGAGAACAGCTGCAGCACGAGCATCATCATCAAGCCACTGGGTGTAAGCAGACAGAGCACCATGATACAACTGAAGAGCCTCCTCATAAGCCAAAACCCTCTCATCATAAGCACGATCAGCAGCCTCATCAGCAACCTTAGCCGCATCCTTGGCGGCCTGATTAGCATCCGTAGGAAGAACCGATGGAGTCGGCAGAGTAGGGGCCACCGGAGGAACTGGACGTGGCGGACAGCAGACCTCGCCAGAAAGAACACCCCAAAGACGGATGCCACACATGTGAATGCGCATGAAGCCAGTGAACTCGGTGTAGTTAGAACCATCAAAGATCACCGGACAGCGAGGGACAGCAACATAACCCGATGAAGCAGACATTTTTTTTGGATCCGACGAGAACAACCAGATCGGGATCAGGCGCTGGCTACTAGAGCAGCGGAAGCCAGCTGGAGAGGAGATCAGGGGCACCGGCAGGACGAGCCCCCTGGGCCGATCTGACTCCCTGGGCGCCTGCGGGACGAGCCCCCTGGGACGAGCTCCCTGGGCGCCTGCGGGACGGGCCGGCAGCCGAGCTCCCTAGGCGCATGCGGGACGGGCGGCTGGGTGACTCCCTGGTCGGGACGGGCCGGCTGCGGAAGCCCTGCGAGCGGAAGCCTGCGAGCGGCCGACTGGAGATGAGATCGGGGGCTCCTGCGGGACGAGCCCCCTGCTTCGATCGAGAGACGGAGAGGAGATCAAGCGGATTGCTTCAATCGAACAGACGGATCAAACGCACGAGTTGCAGCGTGCAAAAAATTGACCTAGCTCTAATACCATGTTAGGAATAAGCAACTTGTATTCCCATGAGGCCATAGGCCGATATATATATACATGTACAGGTGTGGAACATATGCAGGAAACCCCTCATACAACGGGATAAATACAAAGGGGTACATGACTTATATTATAACTCTAACAACACTAACCTAGATATTAATGGAGTATACCACATTGCTAAGCTTGTGATTATTTAATGGCTTGAACATTTTCACGTTTAAGAACTGCCCCCTACATATTGGAAATGGTGGTGTAGGAATGAGCCACTTAGGTTCTCCTGATCATTTAAATCTATATCAAATATCAGAATTGCTTGAGCCATCTGGACACCATGGCTTTCCCTGTTCAAAAATATGTACTAAGTATTACCTACCTAAAACAAAATATGATGGCTGTTCCAAATGTTCTGGTCATAGCTTAACATCTATATTTAAAATCTAAACCTTTTGTATTATCATGGAAAGTGTGGGTATCCATGTTCTTAAGTAATCATATGAATCAATGTTCACATACCTCTAAAAGAAAATGAACAAATTTTATATTGGCTTATAATCCCTAGGCATTCTGATTGCAAGAACACATAAAGAGCTCCAGCTCAAAGTTCACCTCCCTTTTCGTCTCTGGAACTCAACTGCTAGAAAAAGGCACACAAAATTGTAAGCAAAAATATATTTTCTCAGCTCTATCCAATGACAATAAAATGCTTCTGGAAGTTTGCATGAACCGCATGCAACTAAATAACACGGAATAGGGAATCTTTATCCAATGGGGGGAACCAAATCAATTACCTCCAGATAATTTGTTGAGGCGGATGTCGTGACCGTTAAGGGAAGCACCGTTCTGATAGAGCGCTGCTTAGAAGCATCTGAACAAATATCAATATTGGAAAATTGATATAAACATATAACATGCACGTCTGTACACATACAGACTATCTGCAAGCAACTTTTTGCATCATCTACAGATTTACCCATACACACAGTTAGCAAAAAAAATCAAGTAATAGGTAGGCAACAAAAAGTAATGTACATGTACTTTGAATCTTCACTGAAGCACTGCTTAGAATCATCTGAGTAAATGTCAATATTGCAAAATTGATATAAACATACAACATCCATGTCTGTACGCATACACAGACTATCTGCAAGCCATTTTTTGCATCATCGTGCAGATTTACCCATACACACAGCTAGGAAAAATAATAATCAGGTAATTTGGTTGTAGGGAACACAAAGTAATCTAGATGTACTTTGACTCGTCAGTGAAGTTTTCAGGTTTGGCCAGCTCAAGCCATATAACTGAAGCAACACAGAGGACTTTGCTCACTGTTAGGCTTCTCGGAATCAATCTGGAAAGAGGAAAAGTTGTACTACTTAATCATGACACAAACATTAATTTTAGAGGTGTGGCAAAGCACGAACATTGTGGACCTAGAGTCAAGGAGAGGCAAAGTTAGTGGCAAGGACAATGGTATAAAAGTCTTAATATATAACTGGGGTAGTTTAAATCTACATTATTTTGTACTTGTCTCTATACATTTTCTTTTTAGATTATAACATAGTTTTATTCTTCATAATTTATACACAAATAAGCTAACTAAAATTCCACATATAATCTAGGGCAATGTAACATTTTTCACAGCAAGAGCAAATACTTCTACATTGATTATGCCCCAATGTCTATTAAAGCCCTAAAGTCTATTAGAGATCATGTCACGCTCTGCAACTAATTGGGTTCACAAATTAGTTCTATCAGGCTGACTTGTACGTCCTGATATACCCAGAAACTAATCCAAAATAAATATAGCAATATAAGTATATACAATGTATGGATTAGTAGCAGGTTGATATATATATATATATATATATATATATATATATATATATATATATATATATGCCTTCAAAGAGGTTGGGAATGGCATGTGCAAAGAATATAGTGAACCCTAAAATAGCTGTACAACACATATTACATGCACGCATAGCCAACATAATAGGATTGTACCTTTTTGCCTTATATTTTATATTCAGGCAGATGCATATCGATCTGATTTCGATCCCCCGGATTCCAGAAACTTGATGTGATGATGGATTACTTTTAGTCGCCCTTCACGGCCACCTACGAAAACACACTTCACTGCATCTCAAACACATCCGGACATGTATGTAAACTGCTTTCTACAGCAGGGGTCAGACTATATTAGAATCATCAAGAACCGTGTAGCAAGTAAAGAGTAATAATCAAATACCAACTAATGAGTGTTGCCGAGAATCATGCCTAGCTTTCTACCCAACTTGCAGCCTTTATCTCCCCTGCTGGGTCTCTACGCAGACACATAATAGTACAGCTTGGAATTCAGCCAGATGCATTGCATCCTTGAACCAATGAACAGCCGCTGCCATCCCATCTATATACTGGAAACGGCCACCAATCCACCTTCTTCCTGAAAATCAGAACATAGAGGAACGGAGAGGAACAAAGTAGAGATATAATGGGAGATACACATGAAGGCTGGCTTATCTTCTTGGAGGTTCACGATGATGGCCGGAGGAACTCGGTGTGGTTAATTTGGCCACGGAGGATGCTGCCCAATGCGACTTGAAGTCGAGGTGCCGGTTGTAGGAGTCGAAGTTGAGTCCCTGGCTGGTGGGAGAGGAAAGCCCCTCTGTGTGTTGGAGGAGCCACGCCGCTATGGTTGGCTGGAAGAGGAGGGGCGGCATGCCTCGCCTCCGGACGGCGGTGTCAGTCATTGCATTACGCGAGGAACTTCGGGTTGGAGTGGATCTCTAGGAGAGCTGAGACCTTAGGGGTGGGTAGAGCCGACGAGCTTGGGGCGCTGCGGGATCCGGCCTTCCAAGGAGGCGAGACGGAGAGCACCGGGGAAAAAGGGGGCCGGGACTCGAGGCGGAGAGCACCGGGGAGCCGGCGGCCGAGACTCCGTTGTGGGCTGGCGGCAGAGGCGTACGATGGCTGCTGCAACTGCAAGGGGATTTTTTTAGAGTCGCGGCAAGTATAGATGGGATAAAGAATAGGCCAGAGTTTTTTTTTGAGAAGGAGTTACGACAGATGCAAAATAAAATAAATCAGTTTTTCACTTGCCCGTGGCATAGTGGGCAATTTCTGTCAAACTCTGAGGCTAAATTTAACAATCAGTATTTTTTTCATTGTAGTCTATATGTGGATCAATCTACACCGTAATAACTTGGTCCCATCAGATGTACGGCTCTTAATTACTGATTAACGTGATAATTTTTAGGGAGTCACAAATCAGTATAGGTATAGATAGATAGATAGATAGATAGATAGATAGATTTTTTCATTGTAGTCTATATGCGGATCAATCTACACCGTAATAACTTGGTCCCATCAGATGTACGGCTCTTAATTACTGATTAACGTGATAATTTTTAGGGAGTCACAAATTAGTATAGGTATAGATAGATAGATAGATAGATATAGATATCTCAAATATGCTTAATTTAATAAAAAATGCCACAATTCATGTGGTTCGGACCGGGCCCGGTTCGGGGTTGGGAATTTTTTTCTTTGGGTTTTGCCAAGCCTGGCCCGAACCCGACCCAGCCCGTGGAATGAGCAAGTTTAGTTCGGTTTGAACTTTTGTTACCCACCATTCAATTATATTGTTACCTGATTCTCGTAAACGTTTTTGGTTATACTAGACCGTAAATGGGTACCACACAAAGTAGCACGACCCATCTCAAGCCCAAATACCCCCAGCCCCCACCGTAAATAGACCTCTTTACCGGACAAGGATAAGAGTGAACCAGGGACTGCTCGAGCAAACCCTCAGCCGCCGACACTGTCCAGCCTCTGCCCCAGTTCTTCTTCTTCGTCTAGGTGCCCCTACTTGTCGAGGCCCCGATCTCGCATTCAACTTCGTCCATGTCACGACCACCTTGTCACAGGAACAATAGTAGCGTCAGTGTGGGAAGAGCAGCGGTGGCCGCCCTTCCCCTTCACAGACAGGTGGTGGTGGCGTTGAATGCCCCCGAAGCCCCGATCTTCCCCTACTCCACAAGCAACCCGGCACGACGGAGCAAGGACGACGTTCGCAAGTAGCGACGATGGAGGCCGATTCCATTCTATCCTTTAGGTTACATTTTTTCCATTGATCCAAATTCCGATTTCGTGATTTCTATTGCATACGTGTAAAATGCTTCAAATTCCGAATGTCGAGATTTCTGCTTAACGCTTGTAGTTATTTTTTATTTTTTTATTCTGTAAATCTAAAGATTGTATTTATGTTTTTCAAATTTAATCCACGTCCGTTGTACAGCAGGGATGGAAGCTATAAAAACAACATTAATACATTCAAATAAAAAAAATGCCAATTTGAACCAAATAGAATAGGGAACAAGCGCTTACACCCCGACCCCGCTGTCACTTTGCACTTTACCATTTACTAGTAGCCTTGCACATGCACACATGTCCATGCAAGACACATCTTATTCTTCAATTGAATATCACTTTTTTAGTTTTTACATACACAAGAGTATACGGTATAGACATATAGTGTGTCACTTACACTTAGTTCGGTTAATCTCCGACCACAGTCAAATAACTAAATTAAATACTCGCTCGTATGAGTCGTCGTGCCAATCCTACCCTTATTTGTCTGCTCTGCAACGCCGGTGTTTGACTAGTGCGAGTGGCCTTGACTTTCCCTATTCAAAGTCCTCATAGCGAGCGAGAATGATACATGTGGATAGCCAACATTCAACCAGGACAAGATAACATAAAAGGCGATCGCTAGCCCCATGTGCATATTAGGAGCGAGTAATTAGCGCCCAGTAGATGGGTGCAAATAAAGGAGGTGCTAAGAAGAGACACTACAAGCGAAAAATCTGCAAATAAAGGCGGTGCTAAGAAGAGACACTACATGCGAAAATCATTTGACAGGTACACAACAACAGGGGCGACCAGTTCATGTGCAACAACCATATAAAGAGAAATCAATAGAATGAATGCCACTGTCAAGTTCGTTTCCTCTCGCTTTTCGAGTTGCTTGTGCCAAATAAGCTCCGCTCGGGTCCACCCGATAAAGCATTGGGGACCATGTCTGTAGGACACCCTTTGTTCAGTCGTCTCATCTGTCGCAATTAATACGAGAAGACGACTTTGTGATCATCATGTTTTGTAGTGAAGGATATCGATGTGTACTCATGTGTCCCATGCGTTGCCATTCTCGGGATGGGAAATTCCTCTTTGGTTATGTTTTCCACATTTTGTTTATCCGTGCTTCTGCTTCGTCATCCTTAGACGGATATTTTTCACGCAACTTTCTTTCCTAATCCACTTTCAGGTCAATCAAACCCGACCACCTCCGGTGGCGTGTCTATGTGAAGGAAGGGAAGGCAAGGCTGCCTCCCACGTTGGTTCTGTTTGCGATGAGGGCGGGTGGCCAGGATACTTTAGTAGCAAGGTGGAAATGCATCCTTTGAAAGTTCTAATGTACATTTTTGTCTTTTTCGTTCCAATCAAGAACTAGTACCTATGTTTTCCCTTTTCCCTGTAAGATATCCAAATGATCCTCCTGAACAAATGACGTTTTTGGTTTCTCGTACAGTATAGCATGTCGACATTTATATATATATGTTTCTATTCCTATGTTTTCAAAATCTTGGGTCTATATGAGGTTCTTCATTACTCCTCGGTTCGCTTGTCTACTTGTGTTTGCCTCTTTGTATCTCACACCCAAGAACGTTTGGAATGAGTTTGGTTTAGACCTATGCATGGACAACCCACCCGGAGGCTGGAAACCGAAGCCCGACATTAGGGCCGGGATTGGGCTTCACTTTCTTGCTCAAAAGCTCGAAAAGACCAAATGGCCATATATATTATTCGAAATATAGGTATAATAAATTAATATAAAATCCTGAATATGATTGATTTAATAAAAAATATCAATGTTCATGTGGTTCGGGCTGCGTCGGGTTCGGGTTTGGGATTCTTCTCTTAGGGTTTGGCCTAGCCTGGCCCGAACCCTACCCGACCCGTGGAATGGTCAGGTTTAGTTTGGTTTGAAATTTTGTTACCCACCATTCAATTATATTGTTACCCGATTCTCGTAAACATTTTTGGTTATGCTGGACCGTAAATGGGTACCACACAAACTAGCACGGCCCAACTCAAGCCCAAATCCCCCAACCCCTACCGTAAATAGACCACTTTACCACACACGGATAAGAGCAAACCCGGGACGACTCCAACAAACCCTCCGCCGCCGACCCTGTCCAGTCTCTGTCCCAATTCTTCTTCGCCGTCTAGGTGCTACTACTCGTCGAGGCCCCGTTCTCCCATTCAACTTCCTCCATGTCACGACCACCTTGTCATAGGAACACTAGTAGGGGCAGTGTGAGAAGAGCAGCGGCGACCGCCCTTCCACTTCACAAACAGGTGGTGCTGGCGCTGAATGCCCCCGGAGCCCCGATCTTCCCCTACTCCACAAGCAACCCGCCACGACGGAGCAAGGACGCCGTTGCGCAAGTGGTTGCGGCGATGGCTGATTCTATTCCATCCTTCAGGTAGCGTTATTTTTCATGGATCCGAATTCTGATCTTCGTGATTTCTATTGCATGCACGTAATATGATCAAATTCTGAATGTTGAGATTTCTGCTTAATACCTGTAGTTATTTTTTATTTTTTATTCTCTAGATCTAAAGATAGTTTTTATGATTTTCAATTTTTAATACACATCTATTGTACAGAAGGGATGAAAGCTGTAAAAAGAACATTAGTGCATTCAAATAAAAAATTGCCAATTTTGAACCAAATAGAATAGAAACACACGCATACACCCCGGCCCCCGCTGTCACTTTACTCTTTACCATTTACTAGTAGCCTTCCACATGCACACACGTCTCCACAAGACACATCTTATTATTCAATTGAATGGCACTTTTTTAGTTTTTACATACACAATAGAGAGTATATGGTATATACATATAGTGTGTCACTTACACTTAGTTCGGTTAATCTGCCACCATGGGCATGAACAACAAGAGAAACACAACATTGCAACCATGACCTCGTGGTTGTCCATTACACCTCCATAACCACGCCATATTTAGGCTTCTGTATTGTTTTGCTTTGAGGTCAAATTTTTTAATTCATTTGTTAGACTTGACTAGTAGCCTTGCACGTGCACACATGTCTTCAGAAGACACATCTTATAATTCAATTGAATGACACTTTTTTAGTTTTTATATACACAATCGAGAGTATATGGTATTGACATATAAGGTGTTACTTACACTTAGCTCGTTTAATCCGCGACCACAGGCACGACTGGCATGAACAACAAGGGAAACACCACATTGCAGCCACGAACTCATGGTTGGCCATTACACCTTCATAACCACGTCCTATTTGGGCTTTAGTATATTTGTGCTTTGAAGTCAAAAATTGCAATTCATTTGTTAAACTTTAAAGATGCTAGTAGATGGGATCACCATGTAATACGTATGTTTTGGGTAACTGCTCGACACCCTAACGGGATGCGGCTATCTCATTATATATAAGTACCAAAGGGTACAAATACAACGTGTATAAACAAGTCTATGTATAAGCAAGTCTACGTATACATATACAGTCTAACACCCTCCCTCAATCTTAACTATGGCCTGAAATACAAACCAAGTTAAGATTGCGCTTGCAGCCTACAAACTGTGGTTGTGGAAGAGGCTTCGTGAAAATGTCAGCAAGTTGATCCTTTGACGAGATGAACTTGATGCTAAGTAGCTTCTGTGCAACACGTTCTCAAACGAAGTGATAGTCAACCTCAATGTGTTTCATCCGAGCATGAAACACCGGATTAGATGACATATATGTAGCACCAATGTTATCACACGAAAGCACCGGAGGATGAGCCGAAGAGACTCTCAGCTCTCTCAACAAAGACTGAACCCAAATGATCTCAGCCATCGCATCAGCAACAACTTTGTACTCAGCTTCCGTATTGCTGCGAGACACCATAGCCTGCTTGCGAGCATTCCAAGCGATCAAGTTAGAACCAAGAAACACTGCATATCCCCCCCCCCCCCCCCGTGGATCACCGGTCATCAGGACTACCAGCCCAGTCTGCATCTGAAAAGGCTGAGATCTCATAAGACGACGCAGGCTGGAGGAGCAAACCATAAGAAGCATTGAGGCAAATATAGCGCAGGATACACTTCACAGCTGACCAATGAGATGTCCTGGGTGCATGGAGGAACTGAAAGACACGGTTGACTGCATAAGAGACGTCTGGTCTAGTGATAGTAAGATACCGGACCACCAACAAGACTGCGGTACTCAGTAGCATCATCAGATGAAAGAGGGTCTCCATCAAGAGCAGACAATCGATCAGTGGCCGACATCGGAGTGCTGGAAGGTTACACTTTAGCATTCCAGCATGACGCAACAAGTCCAGAGAATACTTCTTCTGAGTAAGAGTTAACCTAGCAGAAGACCGTGAAACCTCCTACCAAGGAAGAAGTTTAGAGCACCTAGATCCTTGACAGCAAAATCACCACTCAAAGCAGCCACAAGATGATCTGCAGCAGCATCTGAGGAACTGATGAGTATGATATCATCAACATAAACCAGTAGATACATCATAACCTCAGGACGCTGAAGAAGAAATAGGGACGTCTCAGCAGTGGAGGGAATAAACCCAAGCGCCCAGAGAACAGAGCCGAGGCGTGCATGCCATGCACGGGGAGCCTGCTTGAGCCCATAGAGTGCCTTAACAAGACGACAGAGATGGTGAGGACGTGCCGAATCCACAAACCCTGGCTGCTAATGCATATAAACTTCCTCCTCCAGAACTCCATGCAAGAAAGCGTTCTGCACATCAAGCTGACGAAGAAACCATCCTCGAGTAACTGCAAGAGACAATAGTAAACAAATGGTAGTGGGCTTGATAACTGGACTGAAGGTGTCTTCATAATCAAGACCATACCTCTGTTTGAAACCCTTAGCAACTAGCCTTGCCTTATAGCATTCAATGGAACCATCAGCATGTCTCTTGACTTTAAAAACCCACTTAGAATCAATGATGTTAACCCCAGATACTGGAGGAACAAGCTGCCAAGTGTCATTCTTCAGCAACGCCTGAAACTCATGTTCCATCGCGGCACGCCAGTGAGGAATGCTCAGTGCAGCCTGAAAATGGCGAGGCTCAATACTAGGATCCTCAACAGCATGAGCCATGCAAGTAGCGAGCCACGCGACAGTCCCATCAGTGCAGATCTTTGGCTGGAAGACCCCCTGTTTGGCTGCGTGTGCGAGGACGAAGAGTAGCAGCTGGCTGTGGCTGCAACGCCGGGCTCGACGCGGGCGACAGTAGAGGCAAGGCCGAGCCACCCGAGCTGGCGCCAGAGCCCTCTGGCATCAGAGAGGTAGGCGGTGTCGGGCCATGTGAGGCTCGCCCATCAGGAGCCGGGGCGGGCGAAGGAGAAGCGGCCATTGGGCCAGGCGAGGTAGCAGCTGGCCCAGGCAAAGCCACCACCGATGCAGGCGAGGGCGACGCCCGCAGGGCAGCTGCAGGTGCAGCTTCCGCGGGCTGATGGGTGCTGCCCGATATGCATGTCCCATGCATGAGATCGACATACGGATCCGGGGCATCCGTCGATGCCTGTTCATCAAGGAGCTCAAGACGAGCACCACGTCCAACACCTGCATCATGGTTAGGAAGCAACACAAGCATTTGCAACATCCACAAATTGATCAGGTGAAGGTATGGTAGAATGAACGTCTGGCATAGGAGTGTTAGAGTTGTTCGGAAGTGCATGAAAGGGGAACACATTCTCATCAAATACAACGTCACCAGAAATGTAGGCGCGATTGGTGGGAACATGTAGGCATTTGTACCCTTTGTGAAGGGAACTATACCCAAGGAAAACACACTTTTTAGACCGAAACTCTAGCTTATGTTTGTTATACGGACGCAAATGAGGCCAACATGCAGACCCGAAGACTTTGAGAAATGTGTAGTCTGGGATTTCACTGAGCAAGAGTTCAAGCGGAGTTTTCATATTCATAAGTCGTGAGGGAAGCCTATTTATCAAAAAACAGGCAATGGAGAAGGCATCACTCCAGAACCTAAAAGGAACGGAGGCATGAGCTAATAAAGTAATGCCAGTTTCTACAAGATGACGATGCTTACATTCAGCGGTCCCATTCTGCTGATGTGTATGAGGACAAGACACATGATGTGTGATCCCAAGTTTGTTAAAAAACGAGTTGAGGTTGTGATATTCACCCCCCAGTCAGTTTGAACATGAATAATTTTCTGGCTAAGGAGACGCTCAACATGTGCTCGAAACTGTATAAAAACATCAAACACATCAGACTTTCTCTTAATAAGATAAAGCCAAGTAAACCGACTATAAGAAGCAATGAAACTGACATAATAATTGTGGCCACTGACAGACGTTTGGGCATGACCCCATACATCGGAAAACACAAGCTCAGGAGGATGTTTCACAACACAACTTGACTCTGAAAACGGAAGTTGATGACTCTTGCCCTGCTGACAGGCATCACAAATAGTTTCAGCAGTTTTATTTGACACAACCGGTAGTTCATGACAATGCAATACATGACAAACTATAGGAGCAACAGGATGGCCAAGGCGCGCATGCCAATGTGTAGATGACACACGAATACCACTGGACGCCTGAGGAGAAAACTGCGTAGGAGGTGCAGTCGGCGCGTCAAGTGCATACAAGCCATGGCGAAGACGACGCTAAGTAGAACGACCCTCCTGTACCGATCCTTGATAAAGAAACAAAAAGGGTGAAACTCAGCAAGGACATTATTATCATGAGTAAGTTGTGGAACAGACAACAAACTACGCGTAGCAGTGGGAATACGAATAACATTTGAAAGATGCAGTTTTCGTGAATTGTGTGCAAGAAGTGACGCCTGACCAACATGCGAGATGCGCACACCTGCTCCATTGGCGGTGTGCACCTGATCATGACCGCGATATGGCTCATGAGTGGAGAGCTTTCCCATCTCGTTGGTGAGGTGGTTCGTAGCTCCCATGTCCATGTACCATGTAGGATCAATAGAGTAGGATGGAGTGCGTCTGTGCTCATGACTCGTCACCGTAGCAGCCGCCTACTTTTCTTTCCCCTTGCCATTGTTGCCTAGGCCAAGGAAATCTTGCTTGTAGCAGCGCTGAGCGCGGGAGGCTATGTGGCGCTCAATGCCACACAGTTGGCAGGCCTGCTGAGCGCCGCAACAAGGGCAGCAAGCCACTAGCCGAGACCTGCTAGTGATAGATGGCGCGGCGCTCCGCGAAGTCTGCTGAGATGAAGCTGCTGGCCTGGCAGGCAGCAACGGCTTCTGTGGTTTGCCGCGGGTGCATGCATTAGCGGTGGCGAAACTCGGGGAGGCACGACGCGCTTTGATGCGCTGTTCGTGACCAAGAAGGCGCGCATAAAGTTCCCGTGGCGGAAGAGGTGCCTCGCGACCATGGACATTCTCGATGAGATTATCATAGTCATCATCGAGGCCACTGAGCACATGGGTGGTGAAGTCCTCATCTCCAAGCTGCTGGCCAATCGAGGCCAAAGTGTCGGCGAGACCGGATGTTGAAGTACTCTGTGATGGTTAGGCCATCGAGCTTGGTCTCCCCCAACTCAGTGTGTATAGAGTGAGCACGCGCCTGAGATTGAGAGGCAAAGCTGTTGTGAAGCGCTGACCAAGCATCCCGAGACGTCGCAGCGAAGATGACAAGCGACGACACACACGGAGTGAGCGACGACTGAATGGCAGAGAGGATTGCCTGGTCTTGAGGCACCCACACGTGATAAAGCCGGATGATATGGCGGTGGACATAGGATGGACCCATCAACATATCCCTCCAACTAGCGACTCCATAGAAGAGGTAGCACCTGAGCCCACCATGACAAATAGTTGTCTGGCGTAAGCTTCACTGGAAGGAGGTGCGAGAAATAAAATGACGGCGGCGTCGCAACATAACCCGCAGGAGCCTATTTCAGTGGCGCGTGAAAACCCATCATCGGGTCTGTCTCGGAGTGAGGAGCGAGCGCCATAGATGTATCATAGACAGGGGCGGCTAGGGCATTGGTCGACCCGACCGGCCCCCCCCGAGGACGCGTCGGATGTAGCGCCGTAGGCCGCTGCATAGGTGTGCGGGTGCGGCTGGGCCGCGTAGGGTGACGCAGGCGGTGCCCCGTACAGGAAGGGGGCGGCGGTGGCACGACACCGTAGGTTGGTGCAGGGGTGCCATACCACGGGGCGCCGTAGGGTTGGGGGGGAACCGCCCCATACACGGGTGTAGGGCTGCAGAAGGATGGCGGCGCAGAAGCAACGGTCGAGGGAGCAGCGCCACCGGATGAGATCGGCAGGGGTAGATCGCCTTGCCCACCCAACCCGGCCAAAGAGCCTGCGAGGGTGCCGCCATGCGGCTGAGCCTTCCACCAGGCTGGAGCGAGTGGGCGAGAGGCGAGGAAGGGCGATGACGGGGTGACAGCAGAGGCCGGCACGGCGGCGGCATTGGGAGGAGCCGACGCAGTGGCGGCGTTAGGTGCGGTGGAAGACATTGAAAACCCTAGTCTGATACCATGTAATACATATGTTTTGGGCAATTGCTCGACACTCTAACGGGCTGCGGCTATGTCATTATATATAAGTACCAAAGGGTACAAATACAAGGTGTATAAGCAAGTCTACGTATACATATATAGTCTAACACACCAGCTATTTTTCCAGCGGAGAGGATTATGGGAGTACCTTGATATTTTAATGGAAGGCAATGTTTAATGCCAAGAGAATAACACATCACAAGAAATATCAAGATGCTGTCATGCACAGGTCAAAAGTGTTTGGAAAAGTAGATATGTTTGGGACGTATCATGGTGCTATTACCGATAACTTGTCGGCATGCAAGGAGTGGCCAAGGTCAAATAACCAAATTAAATACTCGCCCATATGAGTCGTCGCACCAATCCTACCCTTATTCATTTGCTTCGTAATGCCGGTGTCCGACTAGTGCGAGTGGCCTCGGCTTTCCCTTTCTGAAACCCTGATAGTGAACAAGAATGATACATGTGGATATCCAACATCCAACCAGGAAAAGATAACATACATGATGATCGCTACCCCACGTGCATACTATGGGTGACCAATTGGCATCCAATAGACGGGTGCAAATAAAGGAGGTGCTAAGAAGGGATGCTACACATGTAAATCATTTGACGGGTATGCAACAATAGGGGTGACCAATTTGTGTGCAGCAACCATATATAGAGAAAGGAATAGAATGAACGCCAACTGTCGAGTTCGTTTCATCTTGCTTTTCGAGCTGCTTATGCCGAATAATCTTGGCCCGGGTCCACCCGATCAAGCATTGGGGACCATGTCTGCAGGGCACCCTTTGTTCGGTCGTCTCATCTGTCGCGGTTAATATGAGAAGACGACTTAGTGACCATCTTGGGAGATGGGATGCCATCATCATGTTTTGTAGTGAAGGATATCCACATGTACTCATGTGTCCCATGCGTTGCCATTCCTAGGCCGGGAAATTCCTCTCTGGTTATGTTTTCCATATTTTGTTTATCCGCGCTTCCGCTTCATCATCCTTAGATGGATCTTTGCATGTAGCTTTTACCTAATCCACTTTCAGGTCAAACGAACCCGACCACCTCCTGTGGCATTTCTATGCGAAGGAAGGAGAGGCGGGGCTGCCTCCCGCATTGGTTCTATCGGCGATGAGGGCGGGTGGCCAGGATACTTTGGCAGCAAGGTGGAAAAGAATCTTTTGGAAGTTCCAATGTACCTTTTTTGTCCCTTTCGTTCCAATCAAGAACTAGTACCTTTGTTTGCCCTTTTGCTTATAAGATATCCAAATGATTCTCCTCAACAAATGATGTTTTTGTATTTTGGTACAATCTAGCATGTCACCATATATATATATATATATATATATGTTTCTAAGGTGGAAAAGAATCTTTTGGAAGTTCCAATTTACCTTTCTTGTCCCTTTCGTTCCAATCAAGAACTAGTACCTTTGTTTGCCCTTTTGCTTATAAGATATCCAAATGATTCTCCTCAACAAATGATGTTTTTGTATTTTGGTACAATCTATCATGTCACCATATATATATATATATGTTTCTATTCCTGTGTTTCCAAAATCTTGGGTCCATATGACGTTCTTCATTACTCCTGGGTGCGCTTGTCTACTCGTGTTCGCCTCTTTGTGTCTCACACCCAAGAATGATTGGAACGGGTTTCGTTTAGACCTGTGCATGGACAACCCGACCCGGAGGCTGGAACTTGAAGCCCGAAATTATGGCCGGGTTTGGGATTCACTTTCTTGCTCCGAAGCCTGAAAAAAGACCAAATGGCCATATATATATTATTTGGAATATAGGTGTAATAAATTAATATAATATCCTGAATATTATTAATTTAATAAAAATACCACTTTTCATGTGGTTCAGACCGGGCCAGTTCGGGTTTGGGAATTTTTTTCTTCGCGTTTAGCCAAGCCCGACCCGTGGAATGATCAAGTTTAGTTTGGTTCGGACTTTTGTTGCCCACCATTCAATTATAATGTTACCCGATTCTCGTGAACGTTTTTGGTTATACTAGACCGTAAAAGGGTACCACACAAACTAGCACGGCCCAACTCAAGCCCAAATCCCCCCAGCCCCCGCCGTAAATAGACCGCTTTACCATACAAGGATAAGAGCGAACCAAGGACTGCTCGAGCAAACCCTCAGCCACCGACCCGGTCCAACCTCTGTCCCAGTTCTTCTTCTTCGTCTAGGTGCTACTACTTGTCGAGGCCCCGATCTCCCATTCAACTTCCTCCATGTCATGACCACCTTGTCACAGGAACACTCGTAGCGTCGGCATGGGAAGAGTAGCGGCCACCGCCCTTCCCCTTTAGAGACAGGTGGTGCTAGCGCTGAATGCCCCCAGACCCCCGATCTCCCCCCACTCCACAAGCAACCCACCGCGATGTAGCAAGGACGACGCTGCGCAAGTAGCGGCAGCGGAGGCCGATTCCATTCCATCCTCCAGGAAGCGTTTTTCCATGGATCCAAATTCTGATCTTCGTGATTTCTATTGCATGCGCATAATATGCTTCAAATTCTGAATGTTGAGATTTCTTCTTAACACTTGCAGTTATTTTTATTTTATAAATCTAAAGATTGTTTTTATGATTTTCAAATTTTAATACACATCTAATGTATAGCAGGGATGAAAGCTTTAAAAAGAACATTAATACATTCAAATAAAAAATTGCCAATTTTGAACCAAATAGATTAGGGAACATGCGCATACACCCGGACCCCGTTGTTACTTTACTCTTTATCATTTACTAGTAGCCTTGCACGTGCACACACGTCTCCACAAGACACATCTTATTATTCAATTGAATGGCACTTTTTCAGTTATTGCATACACAATAGAGAGTATATATGGTATAGACATATAGTGTATCCCTTACACTTAGTTCGGTTAATCTGCTACCATGGGCATGAACAACAAGAGGAACACAACATTGCATCCATGAACTCGTGGTTGGTCGTTACACCTCCATAACCACGCCATGTTTAGGCTTCAGTATTGTTTTGCTTTGAGGTCAAAAATTGTAATTCATTTGTTAGACTTTACTAGTAGCCTTGCACGTGCACACACGTCTCCAGAAGACACATCTTATTGTTCAATTGAATGGCACTTTTTTAGTTTTTACATACACAATAGGGATTATATGGTATAGACATATAGTGCCTCACTTACACTTTGTTTGTTTAATCCACGACCATGGGCACCCTTGGCATGAACAACAAGGGAAACACCACATTGCTTCCACGAACTCATGGGTGGCCATTACACCTCCATAACCGTGTCATGTTTAGGCTTCAGTGTTTTTATGCTTTGAAGTCAAAATTTGTAATTCATTTGTTAAACTTTAAAGACGCTAGTAGACGGGATCACTAGTTAATTTTTCTGGCAGAGAGGATCATGGGAGCAACTTGAGATTTTAATGGAAATCAATGTTTAATGCCAAGAGAATAATACATTAGAAGAAATATCAAGATGTCGTCATGCACGGGTCAAAATGTGCCCATAGAACACACCGGAACACAAAGCTTTAGTACCAAATGTCGTGGAATTGTACGGCAGATGTCCTAGTGTGAGGACTTAGTCGTGGAGCTATCGCATTGAGATTAGCTTAAAGGGGTTAATCAGGACAAAGGACACGAGGAGTTTATACTGGTTCAACCCCTTACGATGAAGGTAAAAGCCTAGTCTAGTTTGTAGTTGGTATTGCTAGGGTTTTGATGAGCAGGGAGCGAATACGCTTGACCCGGCTCTCGATCTGTTGTTTCTTGCCCTAAGTCACCGCTAGGTCGCCCCCTTATATACACGGGTTGATGCCCTGCGGCCCTGAGAGTATCGACCGGTTTATACAACGTATCCGACTTGATGACCTTTCTTACATACCTTACTATACAAGTTTTACATACATGGTGGTTTATAACCATGGGCCTTAAGCCGCCTTCGGGTCTGGGCCCTCCACCAAGCCTAACTATGAACCTCCATATGATCTTGGGCTTCATCGAGACGGATCGTCATAGGGATGACCCGGCCCCTCCTCGGCGGGTCATACCTAATAGTTATATCCCCAACATTAGGCCCCAGGTTGATTTGAACTTGTTCATGTCAATCTTCAAAACTTACAAAAATCCTTCCATATCCGCTGCAAAAAACCTTGTAACCCGCCATGACGTCATCTCCAGGAATTTTGGAAACCCGCCACGATGTCATTTTCAATGGACCTTTATCTTAATGTATTCCCGAAAATCAAGGCGTCCAATTAGCTGGATAACCATCATTCGGCCTCCTCGTCTTTTGCGCCTGCCTGTTTCCTGTCTCCTTATAAATAGGACTGAAAGCCACCTACCATTCTTCTCCTTCTTCTTTCTTCCTCCTCACAACACGACATCCTGCACGAACCTTGCCGCCGTCGACCTCCGTCTTCGACCTCAACTCCGACCGCTGCATCACCCTGAGTGGACCAGAGAACTGCAGCGCCACCCCGCTGTCTGAACATCATTGGTAAGCTTTCCGTTCCTCATCATGGATCCGTCATTAGGGTTTGTTGGTGTTCTTCGGTGTTCGTCGGTGTTCTTCCTTTTTCTTTGTTTAGATCCATAGGTTAGATCCAAAGCTATAGGAATCTTGCGCGGTAGCAGTTTCAGTACTTGTTTTAATACTAGAACATATCCCCATTGTGATAGATCTTCTCTAGGGCTCCTCTGCCCTTCCTCTGTCACTTTTTGTAGATGAATTTATCCCCCTTTTTGGAACAACGGTAGATCCATATTTCTAACCTCAATCTGCGGAATCTGTTTGTCCCAATAGTTAGCAAATTCTGTTTTCGATAACTCTTGAATATCTTAGTCATGGTGGCTTACTCCGCCGGCTTATCTTTACTTCATATATCATTAGCCCTTACCTAAGCCGCCATTATAACCATGCATTGTATTTGTTGACTTGCAATCCCACCAACTAACTTGAACCGCCAAATTATTTCCTCTTTGTCGGGTTTCGGGTTCCGACAGACCCTTGAGGTTCGAATACTGGGGTGCACGCGGAGATTTCGCCTTCTACCTACCTGCACCCCACCGCCTCGCTAAGATCTAAGCTATGTAAAGAACAACACAAGAGACACAGGGTTTATACTGGTTCGGGCCACCGTTGTGGTGTAATAGCCTACTCCAGTGTGGTTTGGTGGATTGCCTCTTGGGCTGATGATGATGAGCAATACAAGGAAGAACAGCCTCGTGAGGGTCTGTTCTTGGCTGGAAGGATGAACTGCTAGGAGGAGTTCAGTCACCCTTCTCTCTCTCTCTCTCTCTCTCTCTCTTGCCGCTCTGATCTTATCCCTGTTCTCATCTACCTGATCTCATCTCCTCTCTCCTCCTCTGGGGGTGGCTAGTCCTATTTATAGGCAAAGGCCCTGGGCCTCTTCCCAAATATTGAGCAGGAAGGGCGCCAACAATTGGCCATTTTGAAGGGGAACATCGGGTACACTTATCCTGACTAAAGTTGGTCCTCGCCTGCCAAAGACTCTGGTGGTGACGCTGGCTTGGGCTCCACAATGACTTCCTCCCTGCCATTGGGCTGGTCTTGGTCTCGTTGCACCGAAACGGGTGCCTTTGCTTGATGCTCTCGCCTGCGCTTGCTCCCTTTGCACCAAAGAGGAAAGGAGGACACTGCGCGGGCTGGCGCCCGCCTGGCACCCTTGGTCGTCATGGCTTGCGTCACGAGCACCTCGTGAGGTCGTTGATTTCTCCGCCTCCTCGCGAGCTAGCCTGATGAGGCCGTGCCTGAGGAAGCTCCGTGTCGTCCACCCCGCGAGGCTTGGCCCCTCGCGAGGGTCTTGGGTCTGTGTTGATGAAGATGGGCCGTGCTGGGCCCCCTTTGAGCCACGCCGCAGGCCGCAGGAAGGCAAGTCTGGGGACGCCCGTTCCCAGAACGCCGACAGTAGCCCCCGGGCCCAAGGCGCGCCCGGACTTGGCCATGCAGGGAGGCAAAAGGGAAAGGGCGAAGCGCCGCGGGCCCTAATAGCCTGCGGCCTTGGGCGCCGCGTGGCGGTGGCTGTATGTGGATGTAGGGGTGCCTAGCCCCCTGCTATCGGAGCCAACTTCGCCTGCTGTCCCAAATTCGGGCTAGGGCCAGGAGACACTCGAGAGCCCCCGGCTCGTCTTTGTCTGGCACCGCTTCGCGTTCTTGAGGTCGCTTGGCGTGACAGCGCCCAAGGTGGTGAAGGAGTTCCTGCTACGCCGTATTGCTCCTCTCCAACGCCACTCCCGCCAGATGTGGGCCTTCAGCGGGCGCGATGATCGTATGAGGCTCCAGGAAGAGGACCTGACGCCTGAAGTGCTGAGGACAGTGCTCTTGATCCTGACTGGGGACCCCACCCCTGGCAGCATCCAGTAAGGAGGGGCCTTGCTGTACCTCTGCCAGAACAGGGGCGATTTTGTGAATCAGATGCCCAATGACGGTGACTGCCCTTCCAGTCGGCCAAGGCGATTCTTCCTCAAGTGGCAGAGCAGGGAGGCATGAGGCGCCAGAGGCCGAGGGGGCTCCCGGCGGGGTGGCAGCGCCGGCCGATGCTCATGAGGGAGCAGCTCTTGGGGCCCGTGCCGCTGAGGGCGGCAAGCAGCTGCCCCCAGCGCCTGCGGCTGAGGCCCCTGAGGCTCCAGCCGCTTCTCTTGGCGAGGCGACTGGCAGTGCGCATCAGGCAGGTGCCCCTGACGCGGATTGCCTTGACGCTCCGTCCTCGTCGCAGGTTGATCCCTGCGCTCAACTCCTGGGCCGCTTCCGTGTGGACTTTGAGGCCCTCCGGAAGAGAAGGGAGGCCCTGGGCGATGATTACCCTTGTCGCCTGCTGAAGCGTAGGAAGTACTTCGCCACTGACGAGTAAGCCTTTTCCTTTTCCAGCTCCCGATCCTTCTGTTGCTTTTACTGATCCTTGCTCCGCAGGCCCATTCCAGCCGAGCTCGCGGAGATGGCTGAGGTGCCGCCCCCCTTGGCTTCGCCCCCTCTACCATCCTCAAGCGCTCCGAGCAGCAGAGCCCTTGTGGTGAGGGTGATCGGAGAGGCGAACCGTCCTGAGGCGCATCGAGGCCCTGCGCACCTCGCGATCCTCCTTCGCGGGCCTTCTCGTGGCATAGCCACCCTACCGTGGGCTTCTCGCCTGGTCGTGGACTGCGATTGGCTGAGGTACTCCCTGCGCTCTTCCTCTGTGGACGGGCTGGCTCTAGGCCGGGATTCTGGCATGGCGTGCCCGGCCGTCGCGAGGGGGCCAGCCCCCAGCGCCCTGCCCGGAGGGGGTGTGCTGATTCATGGCCCCCGGTGCTTGCTTGGGGCAGATGATGGTGTGGAAGACGTGCTCGAGCGCGCCTGGGAGCGTCGCGCTCTTCGCCAAGGATTCCTTCGAAGGGCGGCTGACGCGGTGAACCTGCTCGGTGAGGAGCTGGCTGATGAAGACGCGCGCCTTGAGGCCGAGGGCCTACGCCTGGCTGCAGAGAGGCGCGAGCTGGAGGGCGCCATCAGCGCAATCTTGACGACGAAGAGGCCAAGGCGTCGCTGATGGCCTCTCGGGAGGCCCGATCTCAGGCCGCTGAGGAGGCCCGGGAAGCTGACCGGCGGCGAGAGGCGGCGGAGGAGCGGGCTCGGGAGGTCCTGGCCCAGTGCCACTCACTGGAGGAGCAAGTGGAGCTGCGTGAGGCAGCCCTCGCATCGATGAGGGTGGCCTCTGGCGACCTAGTAGAGCTGCAGAAGCGTGAGGAGGCGCTGACGCTGGAAGCCGCCGAACGTGCACGCGAGTACGAGCATCTGGAGACGAGAGAGCGCTTGGTGACGCAGGCGGAGGATGATGTCGCTGCACGGGAAGCCCACATCCTGGAGGAGGTCGGACGTCGGGTGGCGACAGCGCGCTTGAACCTCGAGCGCAAGTTCGAGGAGAGGCTGGGGTTGATCCGGGCCAAAGCTGAAGGTAGGACTGCTGCCTTGAGGGCCAAGCTGGAGGAAGGGACGCGGCGGGCCGATGCTTTTCTGGCCGCCCTCGAGGTAGCGCAAGGGGAGTCAACCACCTCCTAGGCCGAGGTGCTCCTTCTTCGCCATCGGGTGGAGGAGGCTGAGGCCGTCGCGCGCCAGAATGCGGACGAGATACGTCAGCGGCGGATCCTGGAGCATGAGCACGGCCCCATGCTCACCACACTCCGGGAGAGAGCCAACACAGCCTTAGGCAACATCTGCGAGGTGGCTGTTGGCGAGCCGCACACAGTCAACTACGCCGGCAACCTTCAGTTCTTCACCGACGTGGTGACACAGCTGGAGGCGCAGTCGGTCAGGGCCGACAGGTTGGTGGTGGAGAGGAGCCGCGCCATGCTCGGGCGCGCCTTTTCTCGCGTCTTCAGCCATCTCCAGAACATGGATCCCCATTTCGATTTCGACGCCGCCATCGCCCCAGTCCCCCAGGCCGTCCGAGTCGACCTGGCGCACTAGGTGGAAGACAATGTGGATGCTCTTGCCAGGGCCTTCGCTTCTGACAACGACGGTGTGATCGTGGCCGCCGACGAGGGCAGCGGGGTGAACGGCCTTGACGCCGCTGGCGGCAACGCAGATAGCGATGGCGAGTCCAGCGACGTCAGCAACGGTTCGGGAGGTGCTCCTGAGGACGCATTGGGGGATTCATCCGACTGATTGTGCATCGTTCCTGTTTCCTTACCCTGCATGAATAAAACTCAGGTCTTGGCCTGATGGCTATGGGAGCATTTTGGGAGGGGGAGCCCCTCATGTAAAACTTGTGTTTATCGTATTGGTAGATGTTACATTGCCCATGCGCCCGTGCCAAGTGGTTGGCTAAGCGACGTGCTGGTTGGCTAGTTTTACCTTCGTTCCGTGCGGGCCCTGAGGTAGCCTGTGGGAGGCTGTGGTATCTCGTGTTCCCTAATCGAATCCGTAGGATCTGCAGCAAAAAACCCTCCTGAGAGGACGCGGCGGCGGCAGTCTGGGCTGCGCGCAAGCTAGGCCTGACCCGGCTCGCGAGGGGCTCGCGAGGGGAGGCAGCTGAGGCGGAGTGGTAACCAAAACGCGAGGAATTGCTCAAACGAGACTAAGCACCCCTTCCCCGAACACACGCAAATCTCAAATTCGAATCCAACTTAAATCCAGCGGGGGAAAGCGACAACCAAAGGGAAAAGCAATGAAAGCAGACAAAAGGCCGCGTCCGGCACCTAATCTAGTCTTGGACGTCTTCTCACCAGCGCGGAGCTAAGTGCTGCCACTGGGCATGGGAGGGAGCCCCAGGGCCTGAGGCCGGCACCCCTGAGACTCCGGGGCATGTACAGCCCCACTCATTATTACGTGAGAGTGTCATGGGGCGGCGAGCTTCACAGGCATTGGGCCTTCTTCACAGGTACTGGCCTTGCTTCATATCGCCAGACGAGGGCCCCGCCTTGCGCCACACTCTAGTGCCATCAACGACGACCGGAAACCAGGACGCCGCCGATGGGGTAGAGCGGTCGCCAGCGGTTCCCCCGACGACCACGGGTCCTCCGCCATGGGCAGGCCCTGAGGCACCTCCCCAGCAGAGGGCCTACCTCCTGAGAACACCTTGCTCCGGACGCCGCGGTGGTGATGTCGGATCTCGGCCCCTCTCCTGCAGCCCCTGCGCCCTCCTCCCGAGGGGTAGGAGACTATGGGAGCGGGGGCAGCTGCTCGCTGTGGCGACCTGCACCTCCTACGATCCATGATTAGCGTATGCCTGTTCCTGAGGAATTAGCGGTACCTGATAATCGTTGCCTCCAGCGTGGCCAGTGGGACCGTCCCGTGGCTCCTGGAAGAGCTCAGCTTCTGGCGCCTCGTCCCCCCCAGCTTGGGCTGAGGAGCGAGCCTTGTTCGCCCTCGTGAGGGTGCCCTTGGTCCATCGTGTGGGGCACGTATTCTTCTGGCGCCGTCATCCCGAAGGCCACGCCGTAGTGCTCCGTGTGCCATGCGGCTCTGCTTGACGCGCCCACCGTGGGGTGGTAGCGCAGCTGTCCACTGGGGCCGTGGGTCGCGTCGAGTCCTTCTTCTTCGCGGACCGGGAGCGGGGGCAGCGCCGCCGCCGGTCCGGTGCCGACAGCTTCGCTGGTGTTGGAGTAGCCTTGGAGCCCGCGGGCGCGCGCGGAGCCCCCGCGCGGGCCGCCCTGGGCTGGAGATGGGAGCTGGGTGCAGAAGGGGTGAGCCCCCGAGGCGGCAAAGCCCAGGAGCTCTGCCACCCGCTCCAGCAACACGTCACGGCCGCCCTCCAGCAGCCTGCACTGCAGCAGCTCTCAGGCCACCGTGAGCGCAACCCTCGAGTTCGCCTGCTCCCGGCGGGTGTACGGTGTCGTGGTCGCGGCGTGATTGGAGGCCCTCGCTGCCGACCGCGCCTGCCGCGGTGTCAGAGCTGTCGAAGCTTGTCCGCGTCGCCCGCGGCCCGCAGCGCCCTGCGGACCGCGAGCTGCCTGGGGCATGGGGTCGCCCGAGGCAAGCGGCTCTACGCGGGCGGGCCACGCCGCCCAAGGATCTGGGTTTCCCACCTGGTCGTCGGACATGGCGATGACGACACGATGGGACACGAAGCGGTAGAAGGTGGATTCCGGTGCACCCCTACCTGGCGCGCGAAATGTCGGGTTTCGGGTTCCGGCAGACCCTTGAGGTTCGAACACTGGGGTGCGCGCGGAGATTTCGCCTTCTACCTACCTGCACCCCACCGCCTCGCTAAGATCTAAGCTATGGAAAGAACAACACAAGAGACACAGGGTTTATACTGGTTCGGGCCACCGTTGTGGTGTAATACCCTACTCCAGTGTGGTTTGGTGGATTGCCTCTTGGGTTGATGATGATGAGCAATACAAGGAAGAACAGCCTCGCGAGGGTCTGTTCTTGGCTGGGAGGATGAACTGCTAGGAGGAGTTCAGTCACCCTTCTCTCTCTCTCTTGCCGCTCTGATCTTATCCATGGTCTCATCTACCTGATCTCATCTCCTCTCTCCTCCTCTGGGGGTGGCTAGTCCTATTTATAGGCAAAGGCCCTGGGCCTCTTCCCAAATATTGAGCAGGAAGGGCGCCAACAATTGGCCATTTTGAAGGGGAACATCGGGTACACTTATCCTGACTAAAGTTGGTCCTCGCCTGCCAAAGACTATGGTGGTGACGCTGGCTTGGGCTCCATAATGACTTCCTCCCTGCCGTTGGGCTGGTCTTGGTCTCGTTGCACCGAAACGGGTGCCTTTGCTTGATGCTCTCACCTGCACTTGCTCCCTTTGCACCAAAGAGGAAAGGAGGACACTGCGTGGGCTGGCGCCCGCCTGGCACCCTTGGTCGTCATGGCTTGTGTCACGGGCACCTCGTGAGGTACCCCGCCTTGATTTCTCCGCCTCCTCGCGAGCTAGCCTGATGAAGCCATGCCTGAGGAAGCCCCGTGTCGTCTGCCCCGTGAGGCTTGGCCCCTTGCGAGGGTCTTGGGTCTGTGTTGATGAAGATGGGCCATGCTGGGCCCCCTTTGAGCCACGCCGCAGGCTGCAGGCAGGCAAGTCTGGGGACCCCCGTTCCTAGAACGCCGACACTCTTAGATTGTCCTTTCATCATGCCGCCAAAGACGATGACAACTTGCAACTGGGTCCCTTCCACAGTCACCGAGAGCACCTTGAAAGACTTCGTCACTGTTGGATACTTACCAGAGAAGAGTGTCTTGTCTTATCATGCTCCTGATTCAACTGAAGAAAAACCTCAGTCGAAGGATGGCGAAATTATTGTCTTCACTGATCATATGACCCGGTCTTCTCGCCTCCCGGCTCAAAATTCTTTAGAGATGTGCTGCACATTTTCAAACTCCATCCGCAAGATATTGGACCCAATTCCGTATCAAATATCTGTAACTTCCAAGTTTTCTGCGAGGTTTATCTTCAAGAAGAACCTACTGTTGAGCTCTTCAGAGAATATTTCTACCTGAACCGCCCGAACGAATATACCAACGGTCCTAGCTTGGAACTTGGCGGGATTTCGATTCAACGCAGACGAGATGCCACCTTCCCTTTAGTAGTCTTGCCAAGCCATCCCAAGGATTGGAACCAAACATGGTTCTACTGCAAAGACACCTCGCCGTCTAATGAAAATCCAATGCCGGGTTAGCATGCTGATCGTCTTGATGCAAATCACCCACTTCCTGATAAACTCACCCCTGCCGAACGCAAGAAACTTGTCCCCAAAATCAGGAAAGTCCAAGCCTTGTTAGGAAACGGCTTGACCGGAGTTGACTTGATCCGCTGCTGGGTCGCATGGCGGATCATACCTTTAAGCCGCTGATCCGGCTTTATGTGTTCATACACTGGAGGAACTGATGATCCTTTACGTCATAGCTCTGTGCATTTGATTGAAGAGGCCATCGTTGAGATGGCAACCACTCTTGTCAATAGCAAATATGAAGATTGCATCCTCGTGGGTTTGAACCCTTTCTGCAGGCTTAACCCGGCTCCAGAGGTAAATCTTTTGACTCTTTTTTAGCAATTTAAACATCGCATGAATTTCAACATATTATCCTTCCACGGGCCAAATCTGACTTCTGGAAAGCCAAATATGACCATGAGGCAGCTAAAAAACCTAGAGCTGCTACGAGAACCGCCAAGAAAACCGTTAGGAAGTCTAAGAAGAAAACAACTGCCTTTGATTTACTCAAGATGGATGACACCTCTGAGTCGGAGGTAGCCCTTGACTCTCTTGGCCTGTTTTTTAACAACCTTATTGACACTGACTATTGCCAGGATGACACGGGGGCCAGCCAGGCAGTTGAAGAAGAGGTAAATATTATTTCCTCCGACTCAGAACCTTTACCAAGGCAGAAACCTCGGCGGGTAAGCTGGAAAGTAAGGTTTTCGCACCCCTTGGCTTATTTACATCCTCATTTTCTTTTGAAATGACAGCAACATGAGAGCCGCCACCAGATCCGAACAGGTGGAGATGACGCCTTACCCTCTGGCTTGCCGAACACTCCTCGGAAACGCTAGAATGAGGTTCTTTTTGACCTTTAACCCTTGTATTTGTTCAATGAATTACCTTCATCACTCAATTTTGATTCCATCTTTGCAGGAGATTTCCCGTTCCTCCTCTGGCGATTCATCACAAACTCAATTGCCGGCCTTCAAGACCGCCCCCGGGTAAAGATAACTACCCTTCTTATGTACCTTTATATATGCATCATTATACTGACTTGTCCAAATCCTTTTTTAGTGGTCAAGCAAAGCCCAAGAAAGCAAAGGTGACAAATCCGGCTGAGAATCCAAAAGTCATTGAACCGGAACAGCCAACCCTCATACCGGAACATCCTGAAGAACCGGAGCAGTCAACCTTTGTGCCAGAACACGCTGAACAGCTAGAGGATCCTGCTTTCAACGTTCAACCGGATTTACCTGAACCGTCTACGGATGAAACTACTATTGATCCATCAGGTATTGAGCCGTCAAGCTCAGCTAACCCGCCGAAGAAGCATGGTGATGACGTTTTAATCATGGGTACCATATTTATTGAACCGAGGAATCCAACTGTGCTGGCAAGACACTCCGCAAAACAAGAAGTCATGGCGAGGCAGAAAGTGTGGTTTGACGTCTCCCATATGCTCATCTGAGTATTAGTGAAGTGCTATCGGGCTATCTCAGTCAAGTGCACTCCAGTCGTGATTCAGAAATTGAGATGGTCAAACAGATGCACCAAAAATATGAGGTACGTTCTCCGGCTTATATAAATTATATACCCTGCCAGCCTCCAAGTATTCTGATTATGATAAGATTGAATGATCTATAGACTTAAAATACTTTGAAGCCTCTGCCTTAGACATCCTCCAAGTCCGGTTTACTACTAAACCGGATGCTGATAGTATTTCAATTTGCATGTATAGCCCCCAAGGGCTAGTTTATGTCGGTGGGAAACGACACCTATGGGATCACAAGAATCCCTACTACGGTTACAGGGGCGCGGGGTCGTGAGGAGAGCAGGATTAATAGTCAGCACAAAGATCGTTTACCCAGGTTCGGGCCGCGAGGATGCGTAAAACCCTAGTCCTGCTTTGGTGAATGTATTGAGTGTTCTTGGGCTCTCGAACTAGCTATGGTGGCTGTGTCGTTCAAAAGAGCCGAATCCCCCTCCAGTACACCATAGGCCTCCTTTTATAGTCGAAAGGGGATGCCACAGTGGCACACAGGAGGTGGAAAGGCCTACAGTACCGTGAGCTTATCGCCCGTATTATAGGACAAGATGCATTTAATGCATCACTTAGGTGTCCCTTAACTTTATCAGGGACGGGAACGAGGCTCGTCCCGTCCGTTGCCGCTCCTCCTTGCTTTGACATGCGCCCAGGCTAGGGATGCATGTAGTGCCATGTAGACAGGCAGACAGCTGAGGTGGCACGATGGTAGGGCCTTCATGAAGGTCTGCATGCCGCCACGTAGGTGCCTGCTGATTTAGCCTGGAAGTCGCATGTTGCCATGCAGGTGCCTACCCAGCTGGTTGGGCTGGCAGCTACATGCGAACGGCGGTGGTAGTTTGGCTGGTACGGGTCTGGCAGTGGCCCTGCTGATGCCCTCGGCAAGGGTCTTGTCGGGGGCCCGACAAGGGTCTCTGTCGTGGCGTTGCTATCATCCCCGGCAAGGATCTTGCCAGGGGCCTTGCTGTCATCCCTGGCAAGGGTCTTGCCGGGGGCCTTGTGGACTTCCTCGGGTAGGATCCCGCCGAGGGTCGCCGTCTTCTGGTCCTCATCTGATCTTGAGTATTCTCTGTCTTCCCAAAGATCTGTATGACACCATGGAGGTGCCTCCCGAGCCCTGGCCCAACGTGGTTGATAGTGTTGGAGACCGTGGGCTCAAGGGTGGCGCGCTCCACTGGTGTTGGGCGAGCTACCACGGCAAGGGTCTGGTCGGGGCCGCTGAGGCTGCCCCGGCAAGGGTCTTGCCATGGAAACCTGCTTGGTCCCTCTGCTCTTTGTGCTCTCGGCCTTGGCATTGTCTTATTTGCCTTGATGCTTTGGCTTTTCTCTGGCTTCCCTCCTCTGCCCTGCTAAGTGTGGCCGCCGTGCGTGGCTCTGACCGCCCGCGCACAAGTAAAGGGGTCAAAAGGAGAGCCCCTACTTTTGTACACCGACAGGAGCCCCCGGCCCTGGGCCATACATAAGCGCAATGCGTTGTTGGGCTAGGCCCAGAACGGTGTGCGGGCAGGTGGGGCGGATTTTATCGCAATAACTTCTCATCTGCCGCGCTTCCCCACGACCCGCGTTGAATGTGCAATGTGGAGGGTCGTGCGTGACATGGGGGTCATGCATGGGGTGGTTTCCGCACGCATGCATCACATCATGGTTAATGGGAGAGGAGGCGGCTCGCGCCTTCCCCATAAAAGGAGGGAGGCATAGAGGCACGACCCATTTACTTGGATGGACTCAGGTCGTGGTCTTCAAGGCACCCACGCCCCACGACCATGGGGTGGGGAGCAGCCACTTCGCCCATCCCTTTAATGCTGCTCGCTCGCCATGTGTTCCTCATGTAGGTGGGAGGAGGTGGAGGCGGGAAACCGAGCCATTGCTGATTGGGGCAGCGAGCTGGTCCTGATTCCCCGCGCCCCCAATGACCGGATTGGTCGATTGGGGCGGCCGAGCCCCATCTCCGCCCCTTTATAAGGAGGGGAGGGGGCGGCATTCCACACTCTTCCATCCTCCATCTCCTTCCACTTCCACTTCTTTCTTCCACCCGCCATGGCGAGAGGACGTGCTGGCCCTTCGATGGCGGTGGCGAGGGTTGGTGCTCGTCAGCGCGTTCGTCCTCCCCAAGAGCTCGTGGCGGCAGAGCCGGCCACGAGAGGAAGGGGGAGGGGCGAGGCCAAGGTTATCGTGGCGCTCGGAGGAGAGGAGGATGGGGCAGCGCATCGGCCTCGCCTTCGCGAGCGACGCCTCCCTCGATGGAGCACCACGTTGGGGACCAGCCCCGCGAGTTCTTCATCAGGCTGCGTCAGCCACCGCGTCCCTGCCTCCATCTCCCTACTGCATTCGCTCGGGAGATGGAGCTCGATCCACCCCAGACCTTCTGGTTGCACATGAAGGGCTGCGGGAGCGGCGACACGCTAGTCGACGTCGACTTCCCCACTCCTCACGTCATGTACCTCCGCCGCGGATGGAAGACGTTCACTCACATCCACAACTTGATGGTGGGGTTTGTCCTCTACTTCAAGTTAACGGAGGGCAGCCTGCTCTCCATCAAGGTCTTTGAAGATTTTGGAACTCACCTGAAGTGCTGCGTGGAGAGCTCCTCCGACGATGAAGATTAAGTGGGAGCGATGAGGAGGGCAGTGACAGCGATGACGAGAGCGTCGAGCGGGATCACGTCGACCTCATCTCCGAGTGACTGCGTCGCCCCGCCCCACATCGTGCGGCCTGCCTAGGGCCTTCCCCGTCAAGCTCTCCATCGGGGCGCTCCCCGTCATCTCCTTGGGTGGCTGGCGTAGAAGGGCCGGAGGAGGCGAAGAAGGCGGGTGGCGGCCGTCAAGTCAGAGTACGCGGGCACTGATGCTTTCACCGCGTATTGCCGGCCCACTGCCTCATCTTCTGGCTCCTTCCCTGGCACCAAGATTTTCTCTTGGTTCCTTCTGCTCCTCGCACCTCGCCTAGGCGTTCTTTTTGCCCTCCTATTGTCTTGCTCCACCTTCCGAGGAGAGGGACAAGAAAGGGATTACAGGAACCTTATCTCTTTTTTGTAAGCCTGCAGGCACTTGTTAATTTTAAGACTTGTAATCCCCTTGCTCATGTTTTTGATTCCGTATGAACTGTACCTGTATGGGATGTTTTTAATGAAAAGGGTTCTTGCCGGGTTCTTTGCGCGTGAGCGAGGCCCATGCCAAGGATGAATCCTTGTTATTTTTAAGGTAAACATTGTCGCCCGGCAACAGGCCTTGCCGTTTCCCTACTCCAGTCGACCATTCTCGCGCTCTTGGTGGAGGCAGGGGCGAAGTAGGGTTAGGCCGCTCGTTCATCTCCCTTCCACCGTGACTACTACCAAATTCTGACCCAGGAGGTAGCTCTCGGGTACAGAAAAGGGGGAGCACGGTGGTTTCAAGAACACAAACGAGGTTTCACATATCCCAGTTCTATACGAAAACACACAACAAGGGGATGAAAGACTTATCTGGATCCGCAGCCCCCGGCAACCCTGGGCTTGCCGTGGTTGGATCCTTGTATCTTCAGCTCCCGGCAGCCTTGCCCTGCCGGGGTCGGAGTGCCGGTTCATTCTCCTTTTCCCAAGCGTCTCAGCAGAAGTGCCCTGCAAACCAAAGAGAACAGAAAGATGCACACTCGACCTCTAGGCTAGGGGTTAGTCGGCGCTAAGCACTACCAACCCTAACCGAGGGAGAGACTTAACCTAGCATGCATGCTATAACTTAGGGCGCCAACACTTCATTTATTTATGCCCAGGGTATGCGCCTGGCTCTGTACAGAGGGTTACATGCCTTGCTGGCAAAGCTTGTACAAAAGGTGGCTTGCCGGGGAGCCCGGCAAGCCGCGCCTTATGGGTAAAACTTACGAAGATGCTCGATGTTCCAGGAGTTGTTCACCGGGATGGCATCTTCGGTCTCCAGGCGGACTGTGTCGGGCTTGGTGACTCGTATTACCCGATAATGGCCTTCCCACTTCGGCGTCAACTTGTTGGAATTCTTGGCTGACAGAACGCGCTGAAGAACAAGGTCGCCTTCCTCAAAGGTTCGGACATGAACCTTGTATTGGGGATATTACTATCAGCTGTGACCCGCTCAGGAGGGGTCGGGTCAGCTTCAATGGCGGGTTACGCAAGAAGTTCAGTAAACGTCCAAGTTTGTAGTTTATTAAGTCTTATAGAAGGCTCAAAGGTCAGGGGCCGGCTTAAAGCCCGATATTGTAAAATGCCACATGTGAGGAAATACTTGTACAGAAAGACATGTAAAGAAAGTCACTGAGCCGGACGTGATTATGAGCCGGCCGGGACTCTATAGGCCACATGGCGTCAACCCGTGTATATAAGGGGACGACCCGGTGGCGGTTTAGGGTGAGAGACAACAAGTCGATAACCAAGCCGGCGAGTTAAGCCTCTTCGTGATCGAAACCCCAGCAATACCAAACCCAACTAGACGTAGGCTTTTACCTTCATCGTAAGGGGCCGAACTAGTATAAAACTCTCTCGTGTCCTTTGTCTCGATTAACCCCTTTAAGCTTCCTAGTGCGATGGCCCTACGACCAAGTCCTTGCTCTAGGACATCTGCCGTGACAATTCCACGACAGTTGGCGCCCACCGTGGGTCCATCGCACGGTGGATTTGAGTTCTTGAAGGGCAACTTCGAAGGGCTCAAGGGATACGCTGTAGGCCGGATGACCAAGAGTCGTCGCGGCAAGATCTACATCGACGATGATGGCTGGGGCCCCGAGGCCGGCTCAATCGAGTACGGGTACCAGGTCCCCTTCGGCGGAATCCACGTCTTCATCGGCCGGATCGGCGAGTCAGGCCCTGAGCCGGATGTCCACACCGACCTCATCGAAATGGCTCAGCATGCCGGGTCCGCCCGTGTTCAATCTGTCGTGAAGCATGCCTTCGTAGGTTGCGTCCATGGCGGTGAATACTCCGAAGGATCGATGGAAGGCGGGGAGACGACCATCTGCTCTGATACTGCATCTTCAACGGGTGAGACGGACTCATTGTACCAACTGCAAGATGGCATGCTCGGGGGCTGTTCCGATGCAGCAGTATTCCGGACCCCCTTGAGCCACCAAATTGGGCCAGAGTCTTCATGGCAGGGACGCAGCCCGGGCAGAACTCCACCGCAGCGACAGCAGTCGCCACCGGGTCGGCAGCTGCCGGGTCAGGAGATCCCGCGCGCCCCCGGCTCAGGTTCTCATGGACCTCATGGATAAACTGACGACTCTGTTAACCGCTGCGGTAGAGCCGGCAGATAAAGCCCAGCATGACGCGAAAGTGGCACGCGTGCGGGAGGAGATGGTGCAAGCTAAGGAAAATTTGGCTGCGGAGGAAACACGGATGGCAGCAGAACAAGCAGCCTTGGATGCTCGTGCTCAGCAGCTTCAAGCAGAAACCTTCCGGCTCTCCATGGATCTTAATGCGTCAAACGAAGTCATGAGGAGGAGGCGGCAGAAAACTCAGTCGCGTCTGCCTCTAACACTGGATCAGAGGAATCTGTTCCATACACCCGGAGCTGGAGGGAGCAACCCGCCGGAGGTAAACCGGGTCGGGACGCCCAGAGCACCAGTTCAGCCACGCACCATGGAGCCGCCGCGTATGAATACAGCTCCTCCGCGTTATATATCAACACCCCCGGGTCACTTCTCCAACCCCATGGAGAACCTCATTGCGGCGTCAGCTCGTTTGGCAGCTCTCCCAATGGAAGGCGACTCGCCAGCAGCAATTGAAACCCGGAGGGTAAGAGAACTGCTTCAGACAGCTTTGCCCCAACAAGATGCATACTCCTACAGTCGAGACAAGATTCATTCAAGTCCTCCCCAAGCCGGAGCCCAAGTTACAGTAGGCACATGGAATCTGCAGAGATGTCAAGTAACGCTCAACGCCACAACCGACCATATAGGCATGAGCCGATGCGGGCTGGAGCCCTCAACTTGGCGGATCAGGAGAGAATTCGTCAAGAGGCGGAACGGGCGGCTCAGATAGCAGCGGAGCAGGTGGCTCACCAGACTTTTCCGGCTTACCCAGCGACTTCGGTGGAGGCAGGTGTAGTTACAAGAACCGGAGGCGTACCTTGCCTGGTCCCAGCCATACGCAATGAATAGTTGCCCAAGGATTTCAAGGGGCCTTGTAAGGTACCGAACTACACGGCTGACTTACAACCAGGGGCTTGGATTGAGAGTTATGAGATGGCTATGGAGCTGTTGGAGGTTAGTGATGCTGCAATGGCCAAGTACTTTACCATGATGTTGGATGGAACGGCTCGGACCTGGCTGAAAGGATTGCCACCCAATTCTATTGGCTCATGGGCAGAGTTAAAGGCATGGTTCATCCAGAATTTAAAGACACGTGTAAGCAGCCAATGTCAATTGTGGACCTGACCAATTGCAAGCAAGAGGATGGAGAATCTACGACTCATTGGGTGCGTCGGGTCAAGGAAATAATACATTCGTCTGATAAAATGGACGCCGGTTCAGCAGTTTTGATGTTGGAGAAGAATTTCATTTTGAGCCCCTGAAGCAGAAGCTGGGGCGGCTTAAACGAGACTATAATGACATGGGAACATTGATGGCGGCTCTTGTCAAGTATGCCGATTCTAATACCACCAAAGACCCGGTGTCTGATGAGGAAAAAGCAACAAAGGGAAAGAAGAACGGCAATGGCAAGGGTCACCAGCATAACCCGACAAATCAAGGAGGTAATAAGCGTAAGGCTGATGAGTTTGTTGCTAATACTAATGCACAGGGCGGTACTCAGCGGCGCAAGGGCAAACAACCCCCTCGATCGGGCGGGTCAGGTCCCACCCTTGAGCAGCTGTTGAATGAACCTTGTCCTAGAAACGGCACTAGGGAAGGATTGTACGATCATGAAGGCATTTAAAAATTCAAACGCGTTTGATGGGGGTCATGGTCCGGGTGGCGGCTTAGGCGGCTTTCAGGGCCCGGGCGCCGGTTCAAACAGAGGAGGTTTTCATGGTCATCCTGGTCACTAGGGGGGATATAATCAGCAACACAGCCAAGGGAATCAACAGCAGCAACAATCCGGCTATCAGAGCAACCCGAAGCAGTTGAGTAGCGGACAATATCATGTCTTTACTACCAGTTTATGTAAGAGAGGCCAGAAACTCCACAAGAGGGCCGTCAATTTCGTCGAACCGGCAATCCCACGTTATCTACGTTGGTCGGAGCAGCCTATTGTGTGGAGCAGAGAGGATCACCCGCCCCGGGTTGATAATCCGGGTCACTTGGCTTTGGTAGTGGCACCTTAGGTTAGTGGATACAAGTTTACTAAGGTAATCATGGATGGAGGCAGCAGCATCAACATCCTTTACTATGATACGTTCCGCCGGATGGGATTGACGGATAAAAATCTTAAACAATCCAACACTGTTTTTCATGGTGTAGTACCCGGTAAGTCGACATACCCCGTTGGTAAGATCGAGCTGGAGGTAGCCTTTGGGGATGAGTATGACTCCAGGGCAGAAAAATTAACCTTTGAAGTGGTTAAGATCAAAAGCCCATATCATGCTCTGTTTGGGCGACCGGCTTATGCCAAGTTCATGGCTCGGCCGTGTTACGTGTATTTACAACTCAAGATGCCGGGTCACAACGGCACCATTACAGTCCATGGGAGCCGGAAGATCTCCTTGGAATGTGAAGAGGGGGATGCTGCCTATGCTGAATCCGTTTGTGTGACAGAGGAGTTGAAATTCTATAAGGATCATTTTGACCCGGCGGACATGACGTCATTAAAGAAACCAACCACAGAGCATGAGCCAGAGTTGAAGTTCAAGTTAGCTGATGACTCTAAGATGGTTGACTTTGTGCCTGGCGACTCATCCAAACAGTTCATCATCAGCGCAAACTTGGATCCGAAATAGGAAAGCGCGCTCAACGAGTTCATCCATGAGAACCGGGACATCTTTGCATGGAAACCTTCAGACATGTCGGGTGTCCTGAGGGAACTCGCTGAGCACACTCTTAATATCGATCCAAAGTTCAAGCCTGTCAGATAGTTTCTTCGGCGGTTCAATGAAGAAAGGCGTAAGGCCATTGGAGAAGAGGTGGCCCGGCTCTTGGCGGCCGGGTTCATTGTGGAGGTCTTTCACCCAAAATGGTTAGCTAACCCGGTGCTCGTGCTCAAAAAGAGTGGCACCTGGCGTATGTGTGTGGATTACACAGATTTAAACAAGGCCTGTCCAGCTAATCCTTTTGCTCTTCCCTGTATTGATCAGATTATTGATGCTACGGCGGGTTGTGCACGGTTGGGTTTTTTAGATGCTTACTTCGGGTATCATCAGATTAAAATGGCAGTCAAGGATCAAGAGAAAACAGCGTTCATAACACCTTGTGGGGCTTTCTGCTATGTGTCTATGGCTTTTGGGCTCAAGAGTGCTCAGGCGACTTACCAACGGTGTGTGCAGAATTGTCTTCATGATCAAATTGGGCGCAATGTTCATGCCTATGTGGATGATATAGTAGTGAAATCCAGGGAAGAGGAAACCTTGGTCACAGACTTGAAAGAGACTTTTGATAATCTTCGGGTGTACAAGATGATGCTTAACCTGGACAAATGTGTTTTTGGAGTGCCATCTGGCAAGCTTTTGGGTTTTCTGGTGTCTAACCGAGGCATTGAAGCTAACCCGGAGAAGATCAAAACAATTACATCCCTAGGCAAACCAACCTGCGTCAATGATGTTCAACGACTGGCGGGTCGTGTGGCTGCTTTGAGCCGGTTCATAAGCCAGTTAGGGGAAGGCTATGCCTCTGTATCAGTTGATGAAGAAAACAGATGTGTTTGTTTGGAGTGATGCTTCGAACGCCGGTTTTGAAGATCTGAAGGCACAAGTAGCTGAGCCGCCGGTCCGAGCTGCTCCAGTTGAGAAAGAGCCGCTATTGTTATATGTAGCTGCCAACTCACGGGCTGTTAGCATGGCTATGGTGGTAGAGCGCAAGGAGGCTGGCAAAGAGCATCCAGTTCAATGGCCGGTTTATTATGTCAATGAAGTTCTAATTTAGTCTAAGCAACGATATCCACATTGACAGAAGCTTGTTTATGGGGTGTTCATGGCAAGCCGGAAGCTTAAGCATTACTTTCAGGGACATCCAATCACTGTGGTTAGCTCTGCTCCTTTGGGAGACATTATTCAAAATAGAGAAGCTACAGGGCGAGTTGCCAAGTGGGCAATTGAGCTTGGGTCTCATGGGCTGAAGTATGTTCCACGCACTGCAATTAAGTCTCAAGCCCTGGTTGACTTCATCAATGACCGGACAAAGATGCAGATGCCAGAAGAAAATCCGGACAACACATATTGGACTATTCATTTTGATGGGTCCAGGCAATTGGAGGGATCGGGGGCTGGAGTTGTATTAACTTCCCCACGAGGTGATAAATTTTGTTATGCGTTACGATTGATGTTTCCATGCACTAACAACGCAGCAGAGTATGAAGCATTGCTCCATGGTGTTCGAGTGGCAAAGGAGATGAGCTTGAGCCGGGTCAGATGTCTTGGTGATTCGGATCTAGTGGTTCAACAGGTGTCTGGCAAGTGGGATTCCAAAGACCCTCTCATGGAGGCTTATCGCCGAGAGGTCAATGCTATTGCAGGATATTTTAAAGGCTATCAGGTGGAACACATTGACCATCGAAAGAATGAAGCAGCTGATGCTTTGAGCCGGCTGGGGTCTCAACGTAAGCCGGTACCACCCAACACCTTTTTAGATGTTTTGCATAACCCCTCTGTCAAATTGCCCATAGAAGAAGATTTAGCTGTTCTTGACCCGGAGGCGTAGTTGGTGGCGGCTCTTCATGTCATCCCAGATTGGACGGTGCCGTTCTTGGCTTACATGACCCGGGGAGAATTGCCAGCGGATGAGACCCTGGCTCGACAGATAACCCAGCGGTCTAAGTCCATGACGATTTTGGATGGAGAGTTATTTCATCGGAGTGTTTCTGGAGTGTTTCAACGGTGTGTTTCCCCGGAAGAAGGTCAAGAAATCCTTCGTGAGATGCATGAAGGTGATTGTGGTCATCACGCCGGGTCAAAATCTTTGGTGGCCAAGGCATTTCATCACGGTTTTTACTGGCTGACGGCTCACGCTGATGTGGAGGATCTAGTTAGTAGATGTGACGGATGTCAGAAATTTACACGACGGGCGCATGTGCCGGCTCAAGAGCTCCGGATGATTCGAATCACTTGGCCGTTTGCAGTCTGGGGGCTTGACATGGTGGGACCTTTCAAAAGGTCTAAGGACAAGAAGACACATCTCCTGGTGGCTGTTGATAAGTTCACTAAATGGGTTGAGGCAGAGCCTGTGAGTAAGTGTGATGCAGCCACGGCGGTTCAGTTCATGAAGAAAATAATCTTCCGTTTCGGTTTTCCACACAGTATTATCACGGACAATGGCACCAATCTATCCCAAGGGGCTATGGAAGAGTTTGTCAGCGAGAGCACATCCGACTTGATGTTTCTTCTGTAGCTCATCCTCAATCCAATGGTCAAGCTGAGAGAGCCAATCAGGAAATTCTGAAAGGGCTAAAACCCCGGCTTATGGTTCCTTTACAGCAAACACCGGGTTGTTGGGTAGAGGAGTTGCCTTCAGTGTTATGGAGCATCAATACTATACCCAAGAGGTCTACGAGTTACACACCCTTCTTCATGGTTTATGGGGCAGAAGCGGTATTGCCCAGTGACATCCGTCATGACTCGCCCCGTGTGGCGGCTTATGTTGAAGCTAACAATGAAAAAGCCAGACAGGATGCGCTTGACTTGTTGGATGAGGAAAGAGACTTAGCAGCAGCACGATCAGCAATCTATCAACAGGACCTGTATCATTATCACAGCCGCCGGGTTAAGACCAGGACTTTTTAGGAAGGCGACTTGGTGCTCTGGCTCATCCAAGATCTTTCAGATGCACACAAGTTATCCCACCTTGGGAAGGACCCTTTGTGGTTAGTAAAAAATTAAACAACGGGTCTTACTACCTCATTGACGTTCGAGAGCATGCAGACTCATGTAAGTCGGAAGAGGAGACCCGCCGGCCGTAGAACATTTCTCAACTTCGGCCGTACTATACCTGAGCCACCGGCTCTCATCCTGTACATACGTTCATCCTGTATATACGATGATAAGCAATAAAGTAAGACCATCGGTCTCTTTTCTTTTCAAAGATTATGCATCTTTATTACTTTTGCACAAATGACTATTAAGGAGCTGATGATATTTGAATCAAGTTTAACCTTTTTCTAGTCCGGCTTATGATCGTATTCGAATCTAGTTGTAAATATCATGGTCACTTGGGGGCTTCCTGTTCAAACATAGGTCGTATTCGAACCAAAGAGAACACAACTGTCGTAACCCTTTTGATCGGCTCAAGGCCAAACTCACTTGGGGGATTCTTGATCGTATCTGAATCATAGCTTAACCCCTTTTGAGCCGACTTGGATCGTATTCGAATCAGGGTCGTTAAAAACCTCTCAAGGTCGTTTGGGGGCTTCCTATTCAAACATAGGTCGTATTCGAACCAAAGAGAACATAGTGTTGGAAATATGCCCTAGAGGCAATAATAAATTGATTATTATTATATTTCCTTGTTCATCATAATCATTTATTATCCATGCTAGAATTGTATTGATAGGAAACTCAGATACATGTGTGGATACATAGACAACACCATGTCCCTAGTAAGCCTCTAGTTGACTAGCTCGTTGATCAATAGATGGTTACGGTTTCCTGACCATGGACATTGGATGTCGTTGATAACGGGATCACATCATTAGGAGAATGATGTGATGGACAAGACCCAATCCTAAGCATAGCACAAGATCGTGTAGTTTGTATGCTAAAGCTTTTCTAATGTCAAGTATCATTTCCTTAGACCATGAGATTGTGCAACTCCCGGATACCGTAGGAATACTTTGGGTGTGCCAAACGTCACAACGTAACTGGGTGGCTATAAAGGTACACTACGGGTATCTCTGAAAGTGTCAGTTGGGTTGGCACGAATCGAGACTGGGATTTGTCACTCCGTGTGACGGAGAGGTATCTCTGGGCCCACTCGGTAGGACATCATCATAATGTGCACAATGTGATCAAGGAGTTGATCACGGGATGATGTGTTATGGAACGAGTAAAGAGACTTGCCGGTAACGAGATTGAACAAGGTATCGGTATACCGACGATCGAATCTCAGGCAAGTATCGTACCGATAGACAAAGGGAATTGTATACGGGATTGATTAAGTCCTTGACATCGTGGTTCATCCGATGAGATCATCATGGAACATGTGGGAGCCAACATGGGTATCCAGATCCCGCTGTTGGTTATTGACCGGAGAGTCATCTCGGTCATGTCTGCATGTCTCCCGAACCCGTAGGGTCTACACACTTAAGGTTCGATGACGCTAGGGTTATAAAGGAAGTTTGTATGTGGTAACCGAATGTTGTTCGGAGTCCCGGATGAGATCCCGGACGTCATGAGGAGTTCCGGAATGGTCCGGAGGTAAAGATTTATATATAGGAAATCCTGTTTCGGCCATCGGGACAAGTTTCGGGGTCACGGGTATTGTACCGGGACCACCGGAAGGGTCCCGGGGGTCCACCGGGTGGGGCCACCTGCCCCGGGGGGCCACATGGGCTGTAGGGGGTGCGCCTTGGCCTATATGGGCCAAGGGCACCAGCCCCAAGAGGCCCATGCGCCAAGAGATGAGGGATAGGAAGAGTCCTAAAGGGGGAAGGCACCTCCGAGGTGCCTTGGGGAGGAGGGACTCCTCCTAGCCGCACCCTTCCTTGGAGGAAGGGCCAAGGCTGCGCCTCCCCCCCTCTCCCTTGCCCCTATATATATGTGGGGGTGGGAGGGCAGCCATACCAATGTTCTGGTGCAGCCCTCTCCCCTCTCCCAAGTACTTCTCCTCTCCCGTGGTGCTCGCGAAGCCCTGCAGGATTGCCACGCTCCTCCACCACCACCACGCCATTGTGCTGCTGCTGGATAGAGTCTTCCTCAACCTCTCCCTCTTTCCTTGCTGGATCAAGGCATGGGAGACGTCACCGGGCTGTATGTGTGTTGAACGCGGAGGTGCCGTCCGTTCGACACTAGGATCTCCGGTGATTTGGATCACGACGAGTACGACTCCATCAACCCCGTTCTCTTGAACGCTTCCGCTTAGAGATCTACAAGGGTATGTAGATGCACTCTCCTTCCCCTCGTTGCTGGTCTCTCCATAGATAGATCTTGGTGACACGTAGGAAATTTTTTGAATTTCTGCTACGTTCCCCAACAGTGGCATCATGAGCTAGGTCTATGCGTAGTTTCTATGCACGAGTAGAACACAAAGTAGTTGTGGGCGTCGATTTTGTTCAATATGCTTGCCGTTACTAGTCTTATCTTGATTCGGCGGCATCGTGGGATGAAGCGGCCCGGACCGACCTTACACGTACTCTTACATGAGACTGGTTCCACTGACTGACATGCACTAGTTGCATAAAGGTGGCTAGCGGGTGTCTGTCTCTCCCAATTTAGTCAGATCGGATTCGATGAAAAGGGTCCTTCTGAAGGGTAAATAGCAATTGGCATATCACGTTGTGGTTTTTGCGTAGGTAAGAAACTTTCTTGCTAGAAACCCATAGCAGCCACGTAAAACATGCAAACAACAATTAGAGGACGTCTAACTTGTTTTTGCAGGGTATGCTATGTGATGTGATATGGCCAAAAGGATGTGATGAATGATATATGTGATGTATGAGATTGATCATGTTCTTGTAATAGGAATCACGACTTGCATGTCGATGAGTATGACAACCGGCAGGAGCCATAGGAGTTGTCTTAATTTATTTATGACCTGCGTGTCAACATAAACATCATGTAATTACTTTACTTTATTGCTAACCGTTAGCTATAGTAGTAGAAGTAATAGTTGACGAGAAAACTTCATGAAGACACGATGATGGAGATCATGATGATGGAGATCATGGTGTCGTGCCGGTGACAAGATGATCATGGAGCCCCAAGATGGAGATCAAAGGAGCTATATGATATTGGCCATATCATGTCACTATTATTTGATTGCATGTGATGTTTATCATGTTTATGCATCTTGTTTACTTAGAACGATGGTAGTAAATAAGATGATCCCTCATAATAATTTCAAGAAAGTGTTCCCCCTAACTGTGCACCGTTGCGACAGTTCGTTGTTTCGAAGCACCACGTGATGATCGGGTGTTAGATTCTTACGTTCACATACAACGGGTGTAAGACAGATTTACACACGCGAAGCACTTGGGTTAACTTGACGAGCCTAGCATGTGTACAGACATGGCCTCGGAACACAGAAGACCGAAAGGTCGAGCATGAGTCGTATGGTAGATACGATCAACATGAAGATGTTCACCGATGATGACTAGTCCGTCTCACGTGATGATCGGACATGGCCTAGTTGACTCGGATCATGTAATCACTTAGATGACTAGAGGGATGTCTATCTGAGTGGGAGTTCATAAGATGAACTTAATTATCCTAAACATAGTCAAAAGGCCTTCGCAAATTATGTCGTAGCTCGCGTTTCAGTTCTACTGTTTAGATATGTTCCTAGAGAAAAATTTAGTTGAAAGTTGATAGTAGCAATTATGCGGACTAGGTCCGTAAACTGAGGATTGTCCTCATTGCTTCATAGAAGGCTTATGTCCTTAATGCACCGCTCAGTGTGCTGAACCTCGAACATCGTCTGTGGATGTTGCGAACATCTGACATACACATTTTGATAACTACGTGATAGTTCAGTTAAACGGTTTAGAGTTGAGGCACCGAAGACAATTTTGAAACGTCGCGAAACATATGAGATGTTTCGAGGGCTGAAATTGGGATTTCAGGCTCGTGCCCACGTCAAGAGGTATAAGACCTCTGACGATTTTATTAGCCTGCAAACTAAGGGAGAAAAGCTCAATTGTTGAGCTTGTGCTCAGATTGTCAGAGTACAACAATCGCTTGAATCGAGTGGGAGTTGATCTTCTAGATGAAATAGTTATGGTTCTCCGAAGTCATTACCACCAAGCTGCTTGAGCTTCGTGATGAACTATAATATATCAGGGACATATATGATGATCCTTGAGATATTCGCGATGTTTGACACCACAAAAGTAGAAATCAAGAAGGAGCATCAATTGTTGATGGTTGGTGAAACCACTAGTTTCAAGAAGGGCAAGGGAACAAAGGGATACTTCATGAAATGGCAATTCAGCTGCTGCTCTAGTGAAGAAACCCAAGGTTGAACCCAAACCCGAGACTGAGTGCTTCTGTAATAAGGGGAACAGCCACTGGAGCAGAATTACACTAGATAATTGATAGATGAGAAGGCTGGCAAGGTCGATAGAAGTATATTGGATATACATTGTGTTGATGTGTACTTTACTAGTACTCCTAGTAGCACCAGGGTATTAGATACCGGTTCGGTTGCTAAGTGTTAGTAACTCGAAATAAAAGCTACGGAATAAACGGAGACTAGCTAAAGGTGAGCTGACGATATGTGTTGGAAGTGTTTCCAATGTTGATATGATCAAGCATCGCACACTCCCTCTACCATCGAGATTGGTGTTTGCGTTGAGCATAGACATGATTGGATTATGTCTATCGCAATGTGGTTATTCATTTAGGGAGAATAACGGTTACTCTGTTTATTTGAATAATACCTTCAATGGTCTTGCACCTGAAATGAATGGTTTATTGAATCTCGATCGTAGTGATACACATGTTCATGCCAAAAGATAGTAATGATAGTACCACCTACTTGTGGCACTGTCACGTAAGTCATATCGGTATAAAACGCATGAAGAAGCTCCATGTTGATGGATCTTTGGGCTCATTCGTTTTGAAAAGTTTGAGACATGCGAACCATGTCTATTGGTGTATATGCATGAAGAAACTCCATGCAAATGGACCGTTTGGACTCACTTGATTTTGAATCACTTGAGACATGCAAATCATACCACATGGGCAAGATGACTGAAAGCCTCGTTTTCAGTAAAATGGAACTAGAAAGCAACTTGTTGGAAGTAATACATTTTGATGTGTGCAGTCCAATGAGTGCTGAGGCATGTAGTGGATATCGTTATGTTCTTACTTCACAGATGATTTGAGTAGATGTTGAGTACATTTACTTGATGAATCACGAGTCTGAATTATTGAAAGGTTCAAGTAATTTCAGGGCGAAGTTGAAAGATCGTCGTGACAAGAGGATAAAATATCTATGATATGATCATAGAGATGAATATCTGAATTACGAGTTTGGCACAGAATTAAGACATTGTGGAAATTGATTCACAACTAATACAGCCTGGAACACCATAATGTGATGGTGTGTCCGAACATCATAACTGCACCCTATTGGATATGATGCATACCATGATGTCTCTTATCGAATTACCATGATAGTTTATGGGTTAGGCATTAGAGACAACCACATTCACTTTAAATAGGGCACCATGTAATTCCGATGAGATGACACCATATGAACTATGCTTTAGAGAAACCTAAGCTGTCATTTCTTAAAAGTTTGGGGCTGCGACGCTTATGTGAAAAAGTTTCAGGCCGATAAGCTCGAACCCAAAGCGGATAAATGCATCTTCATAGGACACCCAACACAGTTGGGTATACCTCCTGTCTCAGATCCGAAAGCAATAAGGGATTGTTTCTAGAATCGGATCCTTTCTCGAGGAAATGTTTCTCTCGAAAGAATTGAGTGGGAGGATGGTGGAGACTTGATGAGGTTATTGAACCGTCTCTTCAACTAGTGTGTGGCAGGGCACAGGAAGTTGTTCCTGTGGCACCTACACCAATTGAAGTGGAAGCTTATGATAGTGATCATGAAACTTCAGATCAAGTCACTACCAAACCTCGTAGGATGACAAGGATGTGTACTACTTCAGAGTGGTACGTAATCCTGTCTTGGAAGTCATGTTGCTAGACAACAATGAACCTACGAGCTATGAGAAGCGATGGTGGGCCCGGATTCCGATAAATGGCTCAAGGCCATAAAATCCGAGAGAGGATCCATGTATGAAAACAAAGTGTAGACTTTGGCAGAACAGCTCGATGGTCATGAGGCTGTTGAGTGCAGATGGATTTTAAAGGAAGACGGACAATGATGGTAAATGTCACCATTAAGAAAGGTCGACTTGTCGTTAAGATGTTTTCCGACAAGTTCAAGGAGTTGACTACGATGAGACTTTCTCACTCGTAGCGATGCTAAGAGTCTGTTGGAATTATATTAGTGATTACTGCATTATTTATGAAATCTTGCAGATAGGATGTCAAAACATTGTTTCCTCGATGATTTTCTTGAGGAAAGGTTGTATGTGATACAACCGGAAGGTTTTGTCAATCCTGAAAGATGCTAATAAGTATGCAAAGCTCCAGCAATCCTTCTAGGGACTGGAGCAAGCATCTCGGAGTTGGAATGTATGCTTTGATGACGATCAAAGATTTTGGGTTTATACAAAGTTTATGAGAAACTTGTATTTCCAAAGAAGTGAGTGGGAGCACTATAGAATTTCTGATGAGTATATGTTGTTGACATATTATTGATCAGAAATGACGTAGAATTTCTGGAAAGCATATAGGGTTATTTGGAAAGTGTTTTTCAATGGAAAGCCTGGATTAAGCTACTTGAACATTGAGCATCAAGATCTATAAGGATAGATCGAAACGCTTAATAGTACTTTCAATGAGCACATACCTTGACATGATCTTGAAGGTGTTCAAGATGGATCAGTCAAAGGAGTTCTTGCCTGAGTTGTAAGGTATGAAGTTAATACTTAAAGCTCGAGCATGGTAGAATAGAGAGAAAGGACGAAGGTCGTCCCCTATGCTTAAGACGTAGGCTCTACAGTATGCTATGCTGTGTACCGCACCTGAAGTGTGCCTTGCCATGAGTCAGTCAAGGGGTACAAGAGTGATCCAAGAATGGATCACAGGACAGCGGTCAAAGTTATCCTTAGTAACTAGTGGACTAAGGAATTTTCTCGATTATGGAGGTGATAAAGAGTTCGACGTAAAGAGTTACATCGATGCAAGCTTGACACCTATCCGGATAGCTCTGAGTAGAGATACCGGATACGTATAATGGAGCAACAATTTAGAATAGCTCCAAGTAGAACAGTTATTTGGAATAGCTCCAAATAGAACGTGGTAGCTACATCTAGGAGATGACATAGAGATTTGTAAAGCACACACGGATCTGAAGGGTTCAGACCCGTTGACTAAAACCTCTCTCACAAGCAACATAATCAAACCCAGAACTCATCGAGTGTTAATCACATGGTAATGTGAACTAGATTATTGACTCTAGTAAACTCTTTGGGTGTTAGTCACATGGGGATGTGACCTTGAGTGTTAGTCACATAGCGATGCGAACTGGATTATTGACTCTAGTGCAAGTGGGAGACTGTTGTAAATATGCCCTAGAGGCAATAATAAATTGATTATTATTATATTTCCTTGTTCATGATAATCGTTTATTATCCATGCTAGAATTGTATTGATAGGAAACTCAGATACATGTGTGGATACATAGACAACACCATGTCCCTAGTAAGCCTCTAGTTGACTAGCTCGTTGATCAATAGATGGTTACGGTTTCCTGACCATGGACATTGGATGTCGTTGATAACGGGATCACATCATTAGGAGAATGATGTGATGGACAAGACCCAATCCTAAGCATAGCACAAGATCGTGTAGTTCGTATGCTAAAGCTTTTCTAATGTCAAGTATCATTTCCTTAGACCATGAGATTGTGCAACTCCCGGATACCGTAGGAATACTTTGGGTGTGCCAAACGTCACAAGGTAACTGGGTGGCTATAAAGGTACACTACGGGTATCTCCGAAAGTGTCTGTTGGGTTGGCACGAATCGAGACTGGGATTTGTCACTCCGTGTGACGGAGAGGTATCTCTGGGCCCACTCGGTAGGAAATCAGCATAATGTGCACAATGTGATCAAGGAGTTGATCACGGGATGATGTGTTACGGAACGAGTAAAGAGACTTGCCGGTAACGAGATTGAACAAGGTATCGGTATATCGACGATCGAATCTCGGGCAAGTATCGTACCGATAGAAAAAGGGAATTGTATACGGGATTGATTAAGTCCTTGACATCGTGGTTCATCCGATGAGATCATCGTGGAACATGTGGGAGCCAACATGGGTATCCAGATCCCGCTGTTGGTTATTGACCGGAGAGTCATCTCGGTCATGTCTGCATGTCTCCCGAACCCGTAGGGTCTACACACTTAAGGTTCGATGACGCTAGGGTTATAAAGGAAGTTTGTATGTGGTAACCGAATGTTGTTTGGAGTCCTGGATGAGATCCCGGACGTCACGAGGAGTTCCGGAATGGTCCGGAGGTAAAGACTTATATATAGGAAATCCTGTTTCGGCCATCGGGACAAGTTTCGGGGTCACCGGTATTGTACCGGGACCACCGGAAGGGTCCCGGGGGTCCACCGGGTGGGGCCACCTGCCCCGGGGGGGCACATGGGCTGTAGGGGGTGCGCCTTGGCCTATATGGGCCAAGGGCACCAGCCCCAAGAGGCCCATGCGCCAAGAGATGAGGGATAGGAAGAGTCCTAAAGGGGGAAGGCACCTCCGAGGTGCCTTGGGGAGGAGGGACTCCTCCTAGCCGCACCCTTCCTTGGAGGAAGGGCCAAGGTTGCGCCTCCCCCCCTCTCCCTTGCCCCTATATATATGTGGGGGGTGGGAGGGCAGCCATACCAATGTTCTGGTGAAGCTCTCTCCCCTCTCCCAAGTACTTCTCCTCTCCCGTGGTGCTCGCGAAGCCCTGCAGGATTGCCACGCTCCTCCACCACCACCACGCCATTGTGCTGCTGCTGGATAGAGTCTTCCTCAACCTCTCCCTCTCTCCTTACTGGATCAAGGCATGGGAGACGTCACCGGGCTGTACGTGTGTTGAACGCAGAGGTGCCGTCCATTCGGCACTAGGATCTCCGGTGATTTGGATCACGACGAGTACGACTCCATCAACCCCGTTCTCTTGAACGCTTCCGCTTAGCGATCTACAAGGGTATGTAGATGCACTCTCCTTCCCCTCGTTGCTGGTCTCTCCATAGATAGATCTTGGTGACACGTAGGAATTTTTTTGAATTTCTGCTACGTTCCCCAACACATAGCTGTCGGTACCATCTTGATCGGCGCAAGGCCAAAGCCACTGGGGGCTATATGGTCGTATTCGAACCTTAGCTTAACCCCTTTGGTCCGGTTTATTGATCGTATTCGAATCAGAAACCCCAATCTTTTAAATATAGTGTTAAAATTATGTTTGTTATCTGTTGCTTGCCTTTGAGTTTTTGTTGCTTCAATATTACAAATGAGATGGCCTGATTCTCTTCGCCGGCTCAATTATTGGACAACACAGCCACCCGGGTTATCCAAGCCGGTGGTCTAAGGATCCGAAGGTACGAGCTACTGAGATATGATGATTATTGAATGTTCAAGGAGTCTCAACTTTTATATTGAATTCTCAAATTCATCACCCGGTTTATTTAAACCGGCGATCTAAGGATCAGCAAGGACAAGGTATGGTTTTTACTTACACGCGCTTATCGGTTGCGTTAACTTCAGAGTTGGTATTAAACCTTGTCCTTTATTTATATTTGTCTCTGTTTTTTGAGGTGGAAATATGGGCTGTAAAAGTGGTATTTAAACCCAGTTGTTTTTAAACTACCTTGCCAGGTCTTTCCTTTTTCCTTGTGTTCACAGGAACAAAGTTTAAACATTGCAGAGACAAGTGTTAAACAAGGCATAAGAATAGCATTAAAACATTGGCACCCGGAAGCACAGATTCACATAGAAGCGTTTTATGCGCGATGGCATAAGCAAACATGCGGTGTTTTTAACAGCTAAAGATATTACAAGGCTTTCTAAAGCCCATGAAGATGATCATTGTCCTTCCCTCACCGGCTCAACATCTTGAATCTGCTGGAAGTTGGGTTTTGACCAGTCATAGCCGTTCATGGCGACAAATTCAGCTTCATCATCAATCAGGCCGACCGGATCAACCTCTGGGGCAAATGTGTCTTCTCTCACCGGTGGGATCAAGTCGGTTACTTTATAGGAAGGAGGGGACATCTTCTTATTTTCACTGTCAAAACCCGATTGATACTTGTCCACATTGGTGTCATCACCAAGGCTAGTCGCCTGAGGCCAGACTTCACGGACGCAGGCTATAAAGTCATCCTGATCAAAAGGAGACATGTCCTCCTTCATGGTAGGATAACCCCTTGCCACGTCTACGGGGTCTAGATCTGGTACCCAAGCCTTGGAGCGGCTTAGGGCAGTCAAAGCTCCGGCTCGCGCGCAGGAGCGTTTCACCTCTTGGAATCTGGCAGGGAGAATGGACAGCCTCTTCAGGACGTCACTGATCTGGTTAGACCCTTGATTAGTAGGAGAGATGGCTTCCAGAGCTCATTGTGCGCTGATATACAATTGTGCAGTTATAGTGTATACGGCTTTCATCTTAATCACCGAGTCTTGGTCTAGATTCTTTCTTCGCGGACCTACACGCATTTTTCACAGAGTCAGTTAACGGATCATATTCCGGCTTGACAGGAAACACATATGGAAGATCAAATCAGGAACCTTACCAAAGATAGCAGCGACCATCTGAGACACCCGGCCTTTTAAACTGTTCAGTTCGGTTGAAATTTCCTTCAGAGCTGTTTCGGTTGTCTCAGCTCGCCGGGTCAAAAGTATCTTCTCATCTGCCCACGTTTTCTCTTTGACAGCAAAGTCAGTCTTCAACTTCTCCGTTTCAGAAAGACTTATTTGCAGTTGGGAGGTGGAAGATTTAATTTCTGATTCCGGGTTCGCTAGCCGGGTCTTTGTATCAGTCAATTGGGAGTTCAGTTCAGACAATGCATTCTGTGAACACATTTAGATAAATCAAGACTTGGCTTCAAATTCCAGTATCCAATTTCGAAGATTCAAGTCTCAAATACTTTATGAATAAACCACTTGACACTTGGGGGCTAATGTATGTCAAATCAAAATTTTATGACTCTACCAACATATTTGAAGTCCCAAGTCCTTTACAAAGTAACAGCACTTGGCACTTGGGGGCTAATGCACGCAGCAAGTTTTTCAAGTTTAAACCGGAATATTAAGTATTTTACATATGGCGTTCAATTCTGAAGTACCGATTCATTAATGATTAAATAAACCGGTCCTTGGGGACTACGGGTGAAGTCTTGTTCTACTAATATCAAGCAAAGATTCAGAGGTAAAAGTATCAGTCTATATTGTAAGTCTATAGGTTATTCTATTTCTCTCATAATCTACAAACTTGGGGGCTGAAGGAATGTTGATAAACCGGAAATTACATACCTCATACTTCAATTGAAGCTGCTTGACCATCTCAATCTCAGAATCACGACTGGAGTGTACATGACTGAGATAGCCGGATAAGATATCACTGGCGTTAAGATGGTCATAATTGGCAACATCAAGACGAACCTTCCGCCTCTCCAAAGCTTCTTGCTTAGCGGTGCACCATGCCAAAACCGTCGGGTTCCTCGGCTCAACATAGCGGCTCCCAGTAATTTGAACATCTTGAACCGGGGAGACGGTGGGCCGGTTGAGCTTGATGGACCAGCTGCAGAAGAGTTAATAGTGTTATTGACAAGGGATGGCTCTGGAGGATTTGCTTCATGAACAATAGGCGGGTCTTCTGGGGCGACAGTCAATGGAGAAGGTGGCCTAGCCGGCTCAGATGCCAGTACTGGCGGATCTTCCATTGGTTTTGTTGCCTTCACTTTTTTGGACTTAGCTTGACCACTGAAGAAAAATATTTCAGAATAATCAGCATTAAGATAACAATTAATCAAATTCAGAAGAAAAGAGGGTTTTTAATTACCCAGGAGCAGTCTTGAAAGCCGAAAATTGTGTTTGTGAAGAGTCGCCCGAAGAACGAGACACCTCCTGAAAAGGTAAATGAAAGGAGTTAAAGAAAATACAAGGAGCAGGATTCATCAAAACGGGTTAAAGACAGTAACAATTAAACCTCGTTCGGGCGTTTCCGAGGAGTCTGTTGAAGGACAACAGCCGGTTCATCCTCAATTCTAACTTCACGGCTTTCATGTTGCTGTTTTTTCAAATGATAGTTGGGATCCAAGTGAGCTAAAGGGTTAGAAAACCTTACTTTACGGATCACTCGACGAACTTTGTGTCTTGGTAAGGGCTCTGAGTCGAAGGAAATAATAGTTACCTCTACTTCCTCAGCCTGAATGGTCCCAGTGTCATCCTGGTAAGGATCAGTGTCAATAAGAGTGTTAAAAAATTGGCCAAGGGAGTCAAGGGCTACCTCCAAGTCAGACGAGTCGTCAAGCTTCATTATATCTTCAGCAGTGGTTTTCTTCTTCTTCTTCTTGGATTTCCGGGCTGTTTTCTTGGCGTTCATGGCGGCGAGTTTTGCCTTCTTGGCAGGTTCGTGATCATATTTCACCTTCCAGAAGTCATAATTGGCCTGTAAAGACATGAAGAAAGATTAGTATTAAGTACTAATAGCCGGGCAAAACACAAGAAAGAGAGATCAGAATGTACTTACTTCTGGCATCGGATTAATCTTGCAGAAGGGACTTAACCCAACAATACTGCAATCTTCGTACTTCCCATTTACCAAAAGGGTCGACATCGAAACAATGTCTTCTTTGGTGAGTTCAACTTGGCTGTGACGAAGAGGGTGGTCCGGGGTACCGTCATATTCATACATCAGTTGAGATCGACGACTTAATGGGATAACCCGCCATGAGATCCAGCAACGGGTCAAATCTACTCCGGTTAGACCATTACCCAATAAGCCGTTCATTCTTCTAATGGAGGGAAGAAGCTTCCTACGTTCAGCGAAGGTAAGCTTATCCGGAAGGGTGAACTTGGAGTCAAGATGGTTAGGGCGATAACCCGGCAAAGGCTTCTCGTTTGCTGGAGAAGTATCCTGACAATAAAACCAAGTTTGGTTCCAATCTTTTGGGTGGCTCGGTAAGACAATGAGAGGAAAAACAGCACCTTGACGGCGCTGAATTGAAATGCCTCCAAGTTCTAAGCTAGAAGCGTTGGTGCATTCATTCTGGCGATTCAGATAAAAGTACTCTCTAAACAATTCTACAGTGGGCTCTTGCTAAAGATACGCCTCACAGAGCACTTGGAAGTTACAAATATTGGAAATAGAGTTGGGTCCAAGCTCTTGAGGATGGAGTTTGAAAAAATGAAGGACCTCTCTGAAGAATTTTGAACGGGGTGGTGAAAATCCCCGGTTCATGTGGTCAGTAAAGATAATCACTTCTCCATCTTTCGGATTGGGACGTTCTTCCTCCAGGTCAGGAGCACGATAAGACATGACATTCTTTGAAGGCAGAAACCCAACGATGAAGAATTGTTTTAACCGTTCCTCAGTTACGGAAGAAGGGACCTAGTTACAGACGGTCGGTGACTTCGACGGCATGATGAGTAACGAATTGAAAAATAAATAACAATATGGCGGTTCAGTCTATGGTCAATTATAAAGCAAGTAATGGCGGTTTAACTAAGGGCTAATGGTATATAAGGAAAAGAAAGCCGGAGTGGTAAGCCGACATGACTACAGATTTTCTCAGAAGGCATAATTCAGTTAAGTGTTGGCATAAACAAGTTTCACCAAGTTCCTATTATCATTTTGGATCAAAGGGCTGTTTCAAAAAGGGAAATATTCTAGACCTAAAAACATAGTATAGAGGAGTTCGTCGACTATAACGAAGCATCTATACAGGTAAAAGGGATCTACTGATATAAAAAACGAATGCCAAACAGCTACTGCGTGAGTTATATCTCTTTTCTGGATCAATATAAGTTGCGGAGAAGATCTACAAGATGGCCCGTGATGAACAGATAAAGAACACTGAAGAACTTGTGAAACCTAGAAACGGATCTAGGTACGGGAGAGAGAGGAAAGCTTACAGGAAGCATGCCTACCGCGAAAAGTTGCCGTGTTCTCTGGATGAACTCAGGGTGATGCAGTGGCCAAGCTTGATGACGATGATGAGAGTCGCGGCGGCGGCAGAGCTCGAGCAGCGACAGAGGTTGCGAGAGGAAGAAGATGAGGAAGAAAGGAGATTGGGAAGGACCGGCCGCGTGCCTATTTATAAGGGCAGATGCGAATAGGCAGGCGCGAAAATTAAGGAGACCTAATAATAATTTTCCAACTGAACAAACGCCTCGATTCTCGGAAGGCATTAAAAAAATGAAAGATCCATTGTAAGATGACATCATGAAGGTTTTTTGTGTTTTCAAAATATGACGTCACGGCGGGTTACAGAAGTTTTTAGACAGAGGATGGATTCTGACTAAGTGTTGAAGATTGACAAAGAACAAAGTTCAGAGTCAACCTGGGGCCTAATGTTGGGGATATTACTATCAGCTGAGACCCGCCCAGGAGGGGCCGGGTCAGCTTCAATGGCGGGTTACGCAAGAAGTTCAGTAAACGTCCAAGTTTGTAGTTTATTAAGTCTTATAGAAGGCCCAAAGGTGAGGGGCCGGTTTAAAGCCCGATATTGTAAAATGCCACATGTGAGGAAATACTTGTACAGAAAGACATATAAAGAAAGTCACCGAGCCGGACGTGATTATGAGCCAGCCGGGACTCTGTAGGCCACCTGGCGTCAACCCGTGTATATAAGGGGACGACCCGGTGGCGGTTTAGGGTGAGAGACAACAAGTCGATAACCAAGCCGGCGAGTTAAGCCTCTTGGTGAACGAAACCCCAGCAATACCAAACCCAACTAGACGTAGGCTTTTACCTTCATCGTAAGGGGCCGAACTAGTATAAAACTCTCTCGTGTCCTTTGTCCCGATTAACCCCTTTAAGCTTCCTAGTGCGATGGCCCTACGACTAAGTCCTTGCTCTAGGACATCTGCCGTGACAATTCCACGACACCTCGCATCTATGGTAGCGGCGCAAGGCTTGCTGGTAACATGCTGCTCTCACAGCCACACAAAGACGATCTTCCTCAAGGAGCATCGCGTCGTCTTGCCGCAACTGCTCTTGCTCAAGCTCGTCATAAGCCAGCACTCAAGGTGACCCGTATATGAGTTCCGTGGGGAGAACTGCTTCTGACCCATATGCTAGGGCAAAAGGCATCTGGCCGGTGGCTCTATTTAGCGTTGTCCTGATCGACCAAAGAACCGCCGGCAACTCATCAATCCATCGCCTTCCGCTCTTGTGCAGCCTGTCAAAGGTCTTCATTCTCAAGCCTCGCAACACTTCAGCATTTGCCCTCTCCGCCTGGCCATTGCTCCGGGGGTGTGCCACAGAAGCAAAACAGACCTTGCTGCCGAGGTCTTGGATGTACTGCATGAAGGTGTGGCTTGTGAACTGCGTGCCATTGTCGGTGATGACTCTGTTGAGTACACCAAAACGGCAGACTAGCCCCTTGAAGAACTTGACGGTTGACTGTGTTGTCACCTTCCTCACTGCTTCCACCTCCGGCCACTTTGTGAACTTGTCGATCGCAACGTACAAGTACTCAAAGCCCCCGACAGCACGGGGGAAAGGGCCCAGTATGTTGAGCCCCCAAACCGAGAATGGACAGGAGAGAGGGATTGTTTGAAGGGCTTGAGCTGGTTGATGAAGATTCTTTGAATGGAACTGACACGCTTCACACTTGGTTACTAGTGCCGTTGCATCCTGGAGGCACTACAAAAAAGTACACTTCCATGATGATACGTGTTTGTCACAGTAGGTCGCTTTTTTTGTCATGCATGTACATCCATGACAAATTTATGACAGAATCAAGATAGTCATACATGTGATGTCGTAGAAGTGTTCCATGACATTACCAAAATTATCATCACGGAAGTGTCCACTTCCATGACGATAAATCACGCGTCACAAAAATGCTTTCGTCAAGGTTGACCGACATGTGGCATCCACCGTAACGGAACACCGTTAGGCTATCGAGTCGGGTTTTGGATCCGATAACCCGTTAACAACCCCGACCAATGGGAAATTTCCACGTGTAAAATTCTTATTGGACGGACGAAACACGTGTCAGCTCGTCAGTGGGTCAGATAGGCGCCTATGATATGTCGACACGTGGCACGGCCCAACAGTGGCCCATTTAGCTTACAAAGCTGGCCCGTTTGACTTGGTCAAAAGTTAACGGGCTGGCCCATGAAAAGCCTGTTAACGGTCTCTTCGCAAATAGCCCATTTTATGGCCCGTTAACTCACGGCCCATTAGGCCCTAAAGGAAATCGGCCCAACAACGTCATGTGGGCCGTCGAATATAATACCAACCCATTTCACTTTCGGCCCATGTATGGCCCATGACGTCTTTCGGCCCATATGAGGTCTTCGTATCTTTCGGCCCATTATAGGCCCACGGTGAGTCTAGCCCATAATGAACAGTAATTTTCTTTATACCCGTTAACGGCCCGTGATTTACATGGGCCGTTTCCAGCCCGTGTTAGCTTTCGGCCTATTGACGGCCCATACGTTCTTGGGCTCCTTTTTGGCCCTTGATTACTTCCGGCCCGTTACTGGCCTATTCCACTAATGGGCCAAATTCAGCCCATGGCAAGAGTCGGCCCGTTACTGGCCTGTTACCCTAATGGGCCAAAATCAGCCCATGGCAAGAGTCGGCCTGTTTCTAGCCTGTTAACCCGTTGCCCCATTTCCAGCCCGTCCTATATTCTGGCCCATTAACGACCCGTTATGCCCGTGACAGAATTAAGCCTTTGCTGTCCTACGGTCTGTTACCGTGCTGGGCCGATACCAATTACACCCGATTATGGCCCATGTAGACACATTTATCCGACGGCCCGAGGCCCACCGATTACAGGCCCATTTATCGACGACCCGTAGGTGACCCATGGATCCTACGGCCCGTATATGGCCATGGTAGTTGCGGCCACTAGCAAACCAGGGAAAAAGAAGACTAGGAAATAAATAAGGCTGAAACTAACGCTAGGCTATTAAGGCGATTACACAGATTACATCCACTCGGCATCAAAGATCGCCACCAGTGCAAATATAGGGAACACCCTACACTATACAAAAATGGCTTGCTGTTTTCTTCAGGCGGTGGCTGCACGTTAAGAATACATTTTGTATCGCACCAAAACAAATTACAACTATATAACAAAAGGAAGGTTGGCATAAAACTTAACAGTCTAGCAGATAAATGCAACACCAGATGTTCAGAAGCTCAGTTCATTTGACCTGACTGTTACGTTTTCATGCTGTATTGTCCGATGGAGCACCATAACCCTCGCCTTCATTTCCCCTAGGCTCCTAAACAACATAGCAAATGTCTGATAGTCTGGTTTCAAAACCATGCATATCTTGACGACATTGAGCAATGTTTCTCCTTGTTTCACAAAGGGACTCTGTTAGGGAATGGACTTGTGTCTGGAGCGCAGATACAACATTGCTTTGAGCTTGCATATCTTGATCATGAGGCAGTTTGGACGATATTGCCTTAACAACCAACCCAGTATTACGCAGGAACGCGCTTTTGGCACTGTTAGTGGACAGGTACTGACCCACTGCAGCAAGAGCTGACATTGCAGTTATAGTTGCCTCGCCTCCTTCAGAAGGTGGCAGTTCCACCATTTTTTCCATCGCTCGCTGAAAAGTTGAGGTTTTACATTAGTAGTACCAGAACAGAAGATATTAAGGAGGCAGCAAAACCAAACAAAATAGCTTTGGTCTATATACAGAACTTATTCTCGTGAACCCATGTAAAATGTTAGTTGTATTTTATTGCAAAGTACATAATAAAACCAGGTTCCAAACATATGACCATGTACCATTGCTAATGTATTGTCTATTTCTTCACATTGTATTGATGGCTAAGGATGAAGAGACGAAGTTTATAATACGGTAAGCATAGTATGACGTCATTCATATAACAAAACAACTAAGAACAGACAAACAAGCAATTGTAACATTGTGTGGGCAAGTCCAACACGGAACTAGATTATGGGTCAAGATGAAAGGAACATCACTCCTCTCTTTTAAACCTTGTAAGGTGCAATGATATGCAGTTCAAGGCACAAGTGAGAGTAAGTAGTAGTTAAAAGGCATGAGGATTAAGGACTTACAACAGCGGCTTTGACTAGTGTAGTCATGCCCTTCTTCTTGCTGGTGTGACAGTCCTTGAAGATTTCCACAGCATTTGGTTCAGGTACTTTTTGGTCCTTGTGGGCTTTTCTCTGCATTTGGAACAAGTCAATATAGATCTGATAATATGGTATAGCGAAAAGAGTGAAACAACAGCTAATTACAAGAGCCTCGCAGTGTGCAATATAGCTACGAGATCCTGTCGTCTGTTGGAATTTCACTTTCGTACGGTTGGCCTTGTTCTTTGAACAGTTCACCTACAAGAAGATAGATTTGTATGGCACATGCATAAATAGGACTTCAACATGTGATCTGATGACATATATATAATGTACCTGATACTTTGGATCGGACCAGTGTTTAACAAGGCCTCTCCAGTCTTCATCAGATATATTTTCCACTGGAGATGTTTGGGCAAGTTCACTGTTAGCCTTGCCTTCAAAGTGAGTTTTCCTCAAGTTATACGGATACTGTCGTAGAGCAGACTTGAAAACATGGGTGCAAGCTTGTCTAGTTGCATCATCTTGGCTATCCAACTTGAACCTCATCTGTTGAAAATTATGGGAGTCTCATTATCAGCAACCTAGAAAGTATTGGACAGAGCAAGACGATATTACTAGTTTCCATACATAACCTTACTTACAGATAAATGGTCGAGGAAGGTGTTGAACTGTTTTCGTCTTTGTCATTCCTGTACTGAATCCATGTTGGGAGGATACGTACATGACACCTAACAGCAACCGCCGCCTCTGATACTAACTTGGCTGACTCTGTAGCATCATGTGGCCTTTTTAAACCTGCCTCAAAACGGATCTCCATTCTTCATCCTCTAGATTTAGTTAACCTATCTAGCATTATCCCTAATGTTTGTTTCCTCTTGCGCCTAGGTGCTAGTCCAACAAAAAACATAGGAAGTGTTAGTGTACATCAAACTATGAGACTACATATAAAGAAGCATGCAATTGTAACTTGACTCCAGCAACTACCTTCTTGCTGTTGAAGCTCACAAGGTTCATCTGATATTGCCAACTCGTCTTGTGTCAAGAGTGCTTGGGAAGTAGTGTCAGGTGGCAAGGGAGCTTGGGAACGTGCTGCTAGCTCAGTTGACGCACAAGTACGTCGTGCAGCTGGTAGTACTATGGTAGGTGTTGCAAGAACTAGGGCTGTCTCTGCTTGTTTGGTGGCAGCTAGTTGTTTCTGTTTGTCTTTTTTTGCAACTCGTGTAGCATGGGATGCCGTGTTTGTAGAATTTTCTGCTGGACTTTGACCTTCTATTGCACCATCAGTACCAGCAGAATCTGTAGGATTCATCCGCTTCTCATTCCCTGCCATTCTGTGTTTCTTCCTCTTTCTTTGTGCCATGTTAAGTCAAGCCGACAAGAAAAACGAATAACAATTTAGTTCTTCAGAACAAATTGATGCTTGATGCAGACGAACTGAACTTTGATGTTAGACAACCACATGATAGGAGGATGTAATATGTATGAAAAACAGGACGGAAGAGATAACCAGAACTATGATGTGTAAACTAAGAAGAAGACATTTCACCAAATTAGAAGCAATGCAATGGAAGGTAGACACCATATGAAAGATGCTACAAATATCGCTCTGCCAAGTTAACAGTGTCTCATCATAAATGGCGTTTATACAAATGTGAAGCAGTACAAGAAATAAATCATATGCAAGATGCAAACAACATCACACTACCATGTTAGAGGTCTCTCGTCATTAGTGCCATTGCATATTCACAGCATTGCATATTCACAGCTTATGATGTGTAAACTAAGGAGAAGGCATTTGAACAAATTAGAAGCAATGAAAGCTAGACACCATATGAAAGATGCAACGAATATCACTCTACCAAGTTAAAACTGTCTCGTCATAAGTGCCATTTCAACAAATTAGTAGTACAAGCTAGGAAAGAATGTGAGATGTAACCTATATCACACTCCGAAGTCAAACGTGTCTTATGATAAGTGATTGTTGCAGGTTATACAACAGAAGTAATATGATGTAAGAACATGATGTGATAGACAAATATTGTATGTTCTAGAAACAAGAACACGTGTCTTACTCAAGTATGATGTGTAAAGTAAGCAGATGGAATTCAACAAAATTAGAAGCAATACAAGCTAGACATCACACATAACATGCAACCACATATAACAGTGCCAAGTTAGAGGGAGCATCGGTGATGCTGCACTAGGGGAGACGTGCTCATCATAAACACAGCTTTGTTGAGTGTCTATGCATGTGTTGTCTTGGAAATCATCTTGGTGGCGTGGAGGAGTAGAAACTGTAGAGGCCCTCCGTTCGGAAGGAGCACCTTTATCTGCTGCCTTGCTAACTTCCTTCCGCTTTATTGATTTTGAATTGTCAAGTAAAATCGACAAGAAAAAGCAATAAAATTGTCTCTTCAGAACTCATTCATGCATGATACTGACAATCACTACTTTGATGTAAGGCAAACACATGATACCAGGATGGAATATGTACGAAAAACAGGACGACATGGCATGTTCACAACTGTTTGTGTAAACTATGCAGAAACCATTCCAGCAAATAAGAAGCAATGCAAGCTAGACACCAGATGAAAGATGCAACCAATATGACTCTGCCAAGTTAAAAGCGTCCCATCATAAATGGAATTTCAACAAATTAGAAGCAGCTCATGCTATAAATCATATGAAAGATGCAACTAATATCGCACTGCATATACTAAAGGTGTCTCGTCATGTTGATTGATGCGGGATACAAAAAAACAATAGTTTTATGTAAGGACATGCTTAATAGACAGATGTACTATGTACTAAATACAGGAAGGCATGTCACATTAACAGGTATAATGTATAAGCTAAGCAGACTAACACATGCAGTTTAACCAGATTGGAAGAATTACAATCTAGACACCATATGCAACATGCAACCACATATCACGCTGCCAAGTTAGAGCAAGCACCTGCGATGCTAGTGTAGGGGAAATGCTGTAATCAACTATAGAGCTACGTTCACTATCTTCATGTAGCATTTCTGTTTCTTGAGAATCATGTCGGGAGGCTGACGCTGCATTCTTTAAATGAGGAGTAGTCCCCTTGCCTGCCTGCCTCGTCATAAGTGATTGATGAGGGATACACAAGAACATTAGTTTAATGTAAGAACATGGTTAATACACAGATGTACTAGTATGTACCAAAAACAGAAAGGCATGTCATATTGAAAGGTATAATGTGTAAGCTAAGCAGATGCAATTTAACCAAATTAGCAATACAAGCTAGACATCCGACTGGAGTGGTGAGCATGATCATGTAGTACCTAAGAGCCTCGTGGGAGGCGGGCTGCTTCGCCACCATCATAGCTTTTTAGTTGGCTTCCAGGTGATGCCTATCTTTGCTGGGCTTGTCACTGGCTCGGCCAGTGCCCTGACTAGCTATTTGTCTTCTGGTGCTCATGGGATGGTGGTTCATGTAAAAAATATCTTTCCTTATCTTATCGACTTCGGCCTTTCGAATACAAGCTAGACACCATATGGAACATGCAACCACATATGACACCGCAAAGTTAAAGCAAGCACCTGGGATGGTGGTTCATTGCGAGCGAGGTCATCAACTCCAGAGCTACGTTCCCCATCTCCATCTGCTGACACCGCACCCATTAAAGCGTTGAAACGTGTCTTGCCTAGCCGCACAACAAGCTGGAGCGACTTATCTCTTCTCTTTTTGGCTTCTCTCATGGCAGCAGAGTCTGAAATACCCTTTCATAAAAACACAACAGTGAGAGTAAGGGTGAAGTGTGTGCAGAACTAGTGCACTGTAAAAGTAGCAGATAGCAGGTGGCTGAAAAATAAATGACAGGAGACATATGATAGCTCTACAAAATTGCATGGCAAACAAAATTAGATTCTACTCCGTATGATTTTGTAATATATGAGCACAGGAAATACAGGTACTCCTCTAGCACACCACCACATGTGGTCATATCTAAGATAACAGTCGACTGAAAATAAATAGGTCAGTCAATTTTTTTAATGAACCATCCTATCTATAAGGAACGGGCAGATGGTGTAACGCCCTCGATGCGGCTATATCTTCCACGTGTCGAAGCACGACTTAGAGGCATAACCGCATTGAAAGCAATGTCGCAAGTGAGGTAATCTTCACACAACCCATGTAATACATAAGGGAAAGAGATACATAGTTGGCTTACAATCGCCACTTCACACAATTAAATGAATAAAGCATTACATCAACCAGATACAATCAAGGTCCGACTACGGAACCAAAATAAAAGAAGAACCCCAAAAGCGACAAGGTCCCCGATCGACCCCAACTAGGCTCCACTACTGATCAACTAGAACGAAACAACACAAAGGACAAGATCTTCATCGAGCTCCTCCTGAGCTTGGTTGCGTCATCTGCACGATTCAACGGCACCTGCAAGCTAATTTTGGAAGTAATCTGTGAGCCACGGGGACTCAGCAATCTCGCACCCTCGCGATCAAGACTATTTAAGCTTATAGGTAAGGTAAAGGTATGAGGTGGAGCTGCAGCAAGTGACTAGCATATATGGAGGCTAACATACGCAAATGAGAGCGAGAAGAGAAGGCAAAGCACGATCGAGAAACTATGATCAAGAAGTGATCCTAGAACAACCTACGTCAAGCATAACTCCAACACCGTGTTCACTTCTCGGACTCCGCTGGAAAGAGACCATCACGGTTACACACGCGGTTGATGTATTTTAATTAAGGTCAACTTCAGGTTTTCTACAACCGGACATTAACAAATTCCCATCTGCCCATAACCGCGGGCACGACTTTCGAAAGTTCAAATCCCTGCAGGGGAGTCCCAACTTAGCCCATGACAAGCTCTCACGGTCAACGAAGGATATACCTTCTCCCGAGACGTTCCGATCAGACTCGGTATCCCGGTTCTACAAGACAATTTCGACAAGTTAAAACAAATCCAGCAACACCGCCTGAATGTGCCGACAAATCCCGATAGGAGCTGCACATATCTCGTTCTCAGGGCACACTCAAATGAGTAGTCCGTACAACTAAAACCAGCCCTCGAGTTTCCCCGAGGTGGCGCTGCAAGGGGCTCTAGTTTGGACCAACACTCAGAGGAGCACTGGCCCGGGGGGGGGGGGGTTAAAATAATGATGACCCTTGAGTCTGTAGAACCCAAGGGAAAGAAAAGGCTAGGTGGCGAATGGTAAAACCCATATTGGGCATTGCTGGAGGAGTTTTATTCAAGGAGAACTGTCAAGGGGTTCCCATTATAGCCCAACCGCGTAAGGAACGCAAAATCCGGGAACATAACACCGATATGACGGAAACTAGGGCGGCAAGAGTGGAACAAAACACTAGGCATAAGGCCGAGCCTTCCACCCTTTACCAAGTATATAGATGCATTAATTAAATAAGAGATATTGTGATATCCCAACAAGTAAGCAATGTTCCAACAAGGAACAAACTTCAATCTTCACCTGCAACTAACAACGCTATAAGAGGGGCTGAGCAAAGCAGTAACATAGCCAAACAACGGTTTGCTAGGACAAGGTGGGTTAGAGGCTTGGTTCAACAATATAGGAGGCATGATAAGCAAGTGGTAGGTATCGCAGCATAGGCATAGCAAAAGAGCGAGCATCTAGCAAGCAAAGATAGAAGTGATTTTGACGGTATGATCATCTTGCCTGAGATCCCGCAAGGAAGAAGAATGAGTCCATGAAGAAGACAAACGGACATAGTCGAACGGGTCCTCACAAACGCGACGTTACCAGAACCAACCCAAAGAAGCAAACACCGGAAAGGAAGCACACAACATAGTAAACAACCAACACAAGAACATGGTATGATATGCGGGATGCGATATCCGATGCATATGCATGATTTGACAAGGAATGATTGAACCTGGCCTCAACATGGAAATCCAAGTGTGCCACTGGAAAGGTGAGGTGATTTCGGTTGAAATCGATATAAAGAACACCGGAATCGGAGACACGGTTTGGAAATGGCAAGCAAAACAAATATGGCACCGGTCTGCGATAAACAGCAAGTAGGCATCTAAATGCAACAAGACAAACATGCTACAACACACAAACATGGAAACAAAATACATGGCAGGGATCCATTCATGATGCTTAACAAAAGATGAACTCTGAGCTACGGCCAATTAATCCATTAACAGGTTCAAACAAGCATGACAAAAGTGCAATTGGTAAACATATCTCAGACTTAGTGAAATTAACACTTGTCTGGAATTTCAGATCAGGTAGCACACTTTGGAGCATGAAAACTATAATCTACAGGAACTTAACATGGAAAAGTAAAGCATGGCATGGAGCTACTCAAAGATCTTAACAAAAGTCCCTTAGTGACCTTGAGCCAAAAGGGATAAGAAAATACAATTGCAAGCATGTGAACATGGCAAAAACATAATCAGATCACAGACTTAGTGAAAAACTGGAGCATGCAAAACAAATATCAAGTAGGCATGTTTACGAGCTTCATGCACTCACTACAGAGCAAGGCATGACAATCTAAGCATACACCCATCAAGAATACACATTATACAAGCTAGACATGGCAAGAACAATAACATAGCATGCACGGATTAACTACAACATCCTCGGCAAAATTGCTAACAAGTAGACAATCTGCCCAGATTCACGAAATAGCAAAAATAGAGCTCGATTGACTCAAGCTAGGCTGCTCCATAATTGCAAACAAAGACATGGATGGATAGAGCACTACAAGATTAAAAAATCATCCGTACTGATCATACTCAAAAGAGGCATGGATCACTAGGAAACAACATGAACATATGGCATATTGATAAAAACAGTCCAAGGACTTAGTGGAATTGCTAAGTCCCTGAAATCAGCATTAACGAATGCACCAATTTGCAAGCTTGTGCTAGTCACCACATACATCAAAAAAATACATGGATAGCACCTCTGGAAAGATGGCATGGCATATGACAAAACATATGTAGAGCTCAGGGGCATATCATGCATACATTAATCATGGAAAAAATGACAAATAGCTATTTAGAGCAGCAGATCTGACAATTAACTCAAATAGCACTCTTACAACAGCATTTCGGGCATCAAGATGAACTCAAATGAAAATGATGCAATGAGAAGAAATGATGTGCTCTCTGAGGCGAACATTTCGATATGCTACACGCATGAATCGAAGCTACGGGTGCAAAGTTACAGCATGATGAACATGGGCATATGAATATGGGAATTTCGGGGACTTGGTGAAATTATACCTCCGAGAACAGATCTAGGGTTTTGACCCGAGTGCGCGCAGATCGAGGAGGGGCCGGGTCTTTGCCGGAGTTGATGCCAGAGACAGGGGAGGCGGTGGCCGGCTCGAGGTCGCCGCGGGGCGACGATGGCCGGCGAGAAGCGGCGCGACCGCCGGAGCACGGGCGGCGCGCCGGGCGGAGCAGCTGGGCGGGGCGGCGGCGACCCAGGCGGCGGAGTGGGGCGGCCGCCGGCGCCGGTGAATGCGGATGGCGGCGAGGCGAGGTCCGGCGGCCGGAGCGGCGAAGATGGCAGCGGGGCGATGGTGCAGGCGGCGCGCGCGGTGAGGAGGCTGCGGCCCGGTTGGCGGCGGCGAGGGCCCGCCCTGGGCCGAACGGGCCTCAGCGGCGACGGCGGCTGCTGTGCCACATGGCGCAGCACGATTGGCGCAGAGGCGGCGGCGTGCAGGTCGGACGTGTCCGGCCGTTCGGATCTCGTCCGGCGGCGTGAGGAGAGGGGAAAAATTAGGGTTTGCCTTTGAATTTCGGAGGGGAAGGTGTTTATATAGGTAGAGGGAGCTAGGAGAGTCCAAATGAGGTGCGGTTTTCGGCCACGCGATCGTGATCGAACTCTCTATATGATGGAGAGGGTTAGGTGGGTTTTGGGACAAAATGGAAGGGTGTTGGGCTACAACACACACGAGGCCTTCTCGGTCCCTCGGTTAACCGTTGGAGTATCAAACGAAGTCCAAATGATACGAAACTTGACAGGCGGTCTACCGGTAGTAAACCAAGGCCGCTTGGCAAGTCTCGGTCCAATCCGGAAATGTTTAACACCCGCACACGAAAAAGAGGTAGAAAGGGACACCGGATGACATAGAAGCGCTGGATTGCAAAACGGACAACGGGGAAAATGCTCGGATGCATGAGACGAACATGTATGCAAATGAAATGCACATGATGACATGATATGCAATGCATGACATGCAAGCAATGACAAGGCAAACAACAACGAATAACTGGAGGACACCTGGCACATCGATCTCGGGGCGTTACAGATGGCCTTCGTCTACCTCCCGCCAGTCACTGTTGACGATCTTTCTCGAACCGCCAGCGACCATCGGCCCAGACCCCTGCCTCCGCCGCCCCGCCCTCCCATTGACCTCACACCACCGCCGTGCTTGGCAGCGCTCCCAGGCCATCCCTTTAATCCCGGCCGACCTCCAGATCGGGCGCCAGTAGCTCTAGGCCGCACACGCCCCCATGATAAACACCAAGGCGCTGCTTCCCCGGCGTAGTAGGCGTACTAGCGCCTGTTACGCCGGGGAATGCTTCCATTAATTGGGAATCAAGTGGACGGAAATTGAAATTCAGGGGGGCGACGGACCTCTAGCTAAGGTGAAATAGTATATGAGGAGAAACCTAGTGCATCGCGAGTTACTAGGAACATCTAGTATCAAGAAGAAGCGGTCAACTAGTGTCTTCTGTGGGATGAATACTGTGCAAGCAGAGACGTAAGATTTTCATGAATAAGGGAAGAGGAGTACCTTTTTCGGTTGCCGGTGTGGTCACCCCCACATGTCGCGCTGATCTTCTTGTTTTTACCGGGGAAACCGATGTTCTGGAGAGTGCATGCTTGGACGAACCCATGGCCAAATTGTTGACTATGTTGCCGTGGCCGTATGTCGGCGGAGGGGAAGTAGATCCGAGGCGGTGAAGGACGGCGCAGCAGGAACAACTCCAGTGTGGTGGAGGGTGGCGAAGTTGGAGCGGCAGCGGTGAGGCGCAGGACGGCGTGGTTGAACTGGCTCGGGTACGGATGGCTCGACCTTGGCTTCAACTACTAGCCATGGAGGGCGTTGCGGTTGAGGTTGCGGTGGACGACGACGTCGGGGTATCGGCTCCGGCGTGATGGAGGAGGGCGGCGGTTGATGGGTGGGATGGGGTGGCGGACGGAGGACGGCGGGGTTTCGCGGCTGGTGGAGAGGTAGTTTTGGCGCCCACGGAGTACGAGTGGGGAATCGGACGGGTGGGGGGGAACAATGTTTCGGTCTGGGACGCGCTTGTTTTTGGCTTTTTTGAACAGAAGATGGGACGCACTTGTTTGAAATTTGGGGAAAGTACAAACTTTGCCCCCCTCTTAAATTTGGGACCTACTGTGGGTCAGGGGTAGGATGGTAATCCCAGGTGTCCCAAATAGTGGGCGGGAGCGATTTCGGCCGCGCGCATGTGTGCTTAGGCGCCATTGTGTATGAATGTTTTTCGGATGTGGTTGCGTGGCGTCTAGATGAAGCTACAAACCTACCCCGGTTTAGATCTTTGGACGTCGGGCCGGTAGGTTTCACGGGTCGGAGTTATTAGAAAAGTAATTTCCTTGTACTACCAAACATTGGTCTCACGCGGTTTCGGGCGAGTAGAGGCTCTTTTGGCACTTCGTTCGAAATTTTGAAACACAAGCATTCATGTTTAGAGTACTCTTGAACTATGAGGATTGACCTAAATATACAACATTATATTTGACCTTGTATGTTTGAAAACCTCATTAAATTATCTGCTTCTTTTTGAAATTTTGACACTTGAAAATCCTATAACTACGATTATTTTGGAATGGAGGAGCTAAATTTGAATCTATTTTGTACACGACTACATATGCTATTATGTACAAAATTAGAGCAAAGATTGGTGCCCCCATAAGTTAGGTATGGTTTACAAATGCCATGATATCAAATTCAAATAATTGAATGGACTTCATGTTGAATTCAATTATTTTAAACCACCTTAAGTTGAATTCAAATGTATGCTAGTTCATAGGTAGTACCTATTTATAATGTCCATTGTGTAACTTTTGTATGTATAATGTGATGTACACACACAACATGAACTATACTCACGTTTATATTCGATTGCTAAAGCGATGCATTGTCTGGAGTTCAAAATACCAACTATGTGGATCAATTGTGTCGAATAATAACATAGACATGCTCAAATTCGATAGAATCTAGATGTCTGATGGATCAATGACCGCTCCTTACGCGAATTGCAAATATCATGATCCCATCCTAATATTTGGATACAATTTATATCTTTAATCAATGTGTAGAGCAGTCTTTTACGTGTAGTTTCACTCTCCATCGGTGGTCTCTCACACATGCTCACACACTCTCTCCCGAGGTGTCTTTCTCACACACATGCTCTATATATAACCCTCCCTCTCTCTCGTAACCATTTACAACTGTTTTCACTAACCTTTATCACAAGCACTCTTCCTCTCGCAAACATACACACGCACAATCCTCATCGACCCTTTCTATATACATGGACCTGCCTACGTCTCTCATGCACGCACATTATCTTTACGCCTGTCTCTCACGCATTGTCTCACACCTCTCTTCCTAATTGACGAGTATGATTCTAGCAGAGCATTCTGTAGGATGCCCCTTAAAGTTAGGTTGGATGAATAGTAATATCAGAGATAAAGGGGTTACCTTAGTCCGAGAACCTAGGGTTACAAATCCTAGCCGGCTTTGTCAGTGGACACAGAGTCCTTCACAATTCTGCTATCTTTGTCTTGTACGACTAGTCATCCATGGGTCTTCCTAAATGCGTCACGGGCCAACCAATGTGGCACAGGACGGAACAGAACGAAGGGCCTCACCTTGACCCACTGGACCTCACGCGGTGACACACCCTCTGCCCCCACGTCTCATTATCTTCTCACACCCACAAATACCAACACAAACCCCACACACATAGAAAATTTCTCCTGGTGCCTCTATTCCCTCCCCCTTGCATATACACACTCAACGGAATGGAATCTCTTGTCGTGACGTCATATTCGTCTCTCTCTCTCTAGACCACTCTCATTTCTCGTGCTATCTCTCCCACACCCCCCCGTCGGCCCCTCTATCCATGCCTCTCTCGAATACGTAACACACACACATACCTCTCTAGGCCCCGCCAAATGCATCAACTACACATTCACACATGTTACATCACGTACCCCATTGATCTAAAAAGCCCTCTTTTCACGTTTATTTCGCATACAACATTCCTTTTGAATAAAGTGTGGACAAAAAATATTTTAGAGTTTCTACATATATACAACATTACAAAGTTATATGGAGGAGTACAAACGCTAATTTTCATTGCATGGTGCCCACAATGATATTTATTCCGCACTGTGAATTTGTATATTTTTATACTATATACAAAGTTAGTCATAATAAAGAGAAACGAAGAGCATCTCTCTCTCCATCGCATACCCCCCCTATACGCCCTTTCACGTATGCATACAAAACTATCTCCAGGTCCTCTAAAAGTAAGCCCCCTAGAAAATTTAGGCATGTTTCATCTTTCTCTCGCGATATATGCAATGACGATCATTGTATTTGAAGCGAAAGCACGATACGTATATTGGACTTCAGAATCCACTCATTACGGTCACCATTTATGTTTAGTGGTTATTATGCAGCCACGGGCTCACCGTACAACTCTGTATTTGCTCATGACATGACTAGTTGACCAGTTAAACGCTCCACGTGGCACCTCTAGTGTTGCATCACATTATCTCACTACCATCGTGCCCACCTGTCGACTTGTATCTACTCTACATCTACACTCTTATCAAATACATAAAATACACTCTTATAAAAAATAGAGTTGGTGATGATGGTGTGCCTGCCATCCTGCAATATAGGCCGTCCAATTTATATCTGACGGATAGGAGAGAAACTATGGCAATTTTGCAAAAAGGTACCCACACACCTCTCCACATGTGCAAATAAGGCCTTCCCTCGTTCATCCTTTTCTCTCACAAGATAAACAAGTCATACAAATGCATCTTGATGTTACGTACAACGCACGGGCATCTTGCTAGTAAGAATGAAAACAAACAACAAAAAAATATTTGGGTGGTGGTTCGAAGTCATGACCGCGGGCACAGCGGACAAGGTGGCCTTGTATTGGTATGCTGAGCCGTCTGTTTTAACACACAAGAGCTGGTGTGGTGATTATACACACACGCACGCATGCACACGAACTGCATCCACGCAACACTCACACAAACACATGCACCCACGCACGCACGCAACACTCACACATACACACGCAGCCACGCATGCACGCAACACTCACACGCACGCACACAACACTCACACGCACACACGCACGCATGCATCCACACACCAGTACACCACACGACCAACACACACTCTCACGCTCAAGTGCTCAACCTACACGTGCATGCGCACACATCAGGCCCTAACAGACACATACACAACCAGGTGATTCCCGCGCACGGGTTGGAGCCTTGTCGCGCGTGCGTAAATTTGTGTTTATCTGACCTTTTGCCTATGCGAACTTACAGGTGGGACCCACAACGAACGTGGTCAATTTAACTAGTCAACATGGCGCCACGCAGACTATTTGGCCGGTCAACAGAGTGGAATCCGATGCTGAGCTATGAGCAAGTGACCGTATAATCACCGCAAAACGTATATAATGACCGTAATAAGCTTATTCTGAAGTTCGGTGACCGTATTATGCTTTTCTCTCTGTAGGCCCTCCCAAACTACATCTCTACACGTTCTCGCATGTTACATCTAACAATTATGCAATACAGCACTAGTACTACACTCTAACACAATAAATCATATGTGTTTTTAGTTTTACTAGATATCATATTGTTACTGATAATTATTCAGTTTGCATACATTAAAATTGCCTTTGAAATGTATGCCCAGTATCATCTACCGCGCGGGAAAAATCCCGCCCTTTCCTGTTTAATCGGGTTTGTATCGATGGATTGTGCGAAACAGCAAAACTATACTAGTACTATATAGTACAAGTGACAGTTCACTGGGCCATCGTGTCGTCTACTCCTCCGTCGTAAGAGTGGAGCGCTCGCTTTCATAAATCTTCTAGTCCCTTTCGCCGACATGTGGGACATCAAGCTACCGGGTCCACGTGCCATACCGGAATACAGTGTAGAGCAGCCGGGGTGAAACACCCCAGTCATGGCGCCGGCGTAGTAATGAGCAATGAGGCGTCAAATCACAAAGCTGCACCTTTCCCATAGTTAAGTTGGAGGGACGAAGCAACCATCATTTCACTCGTTGCCGAATCCGCTTCTCCCTCATCTTCTTCAACTTAACCACGTGTTGCTTCTGCCATTGTTCTGCCTCATGTGGGACGCGGATCGGCTTGGTAAAGCACTGACACGTGGGACCGCATGTTAGCAAACCGCGAGGACAACGTCCTCCGAAAATAAGAAGCCTAATGCTAGACTTACAAAGGTCTACGTAGGTGCTACGTATACTTTCCATCTAATCTATATATGTCCCCTGATTTTCAAGTGGGTTGGGCCTAATCCTCTCCTTTAATCCAATCAAATAGTCCCACATCACATCAGTTCGTAACTTTACGTAAACCATTATGTGGATGTAGCATTGCTCAAATAAGAAACCTCCCCCGCCATTCGCGCGGCAAAATCACCTCCTTTTTACTAATCTCGATTCTATAATTTTTTAGATCAATATAATTGAGATTTGTATAGATAGTACACAGGAGAAAAACCAAGTGGTACGATTAAGGGCATCCACAATGTGTAGCCAAATGTGAAAATAGCTTTTGGCATCGTGGGAACCATTGTGGATGGTGTTGCCAAAGCAAAAAAGATGGAACCGAAGCCCCGTGATTGATTGATTGAAGGAATAGAAAAATGCAACGTATCTCCTCTTTCTCCCATGCTTGGACGCATGTAGTACTACAGTATAGAGCACAGAGTCTACTCCCCTGTCCCTTCTATCACAAATCACAAAGCAGTGAGGCATCAAATCACAAAAGCACGGATGAAGCAACCATCATTTCACTCTTCGCTGACTCCGCTTCTCCATCGTCTTCTTCGAGAAGCCATCTCACTGCATTAGTTACTCCTAGTAGTACTAGTAAAGGACTTCCTGGATGCAAATGGTGTTCTCCGTCGAATGCACTTCGCCGAACCACCACAAAAAATATAGTCGACATCACCGCAATGGGGAAGGAAGTCAAATATAGTTACTACCTCCATTTTTTTTGTACACAAGGCCAGTATATCAAAACTACAATTTGGAAAGGGCCACTAACACTAATCGTGGCAAAATTGATGGGGTTAGCAACCAAGGACATTAATATCCCCTGCATGCATGCGGAAGTGAGAAGGTTGGTTTGCATGGCGCTGCATTAATCAAGCGATGAGGAGTGACATGGTTAGCTCTTTTGTCTTTGGAGAAGAAAATACGCATTAATTGACACGTGAAACAAGGATTTGTATCGATTAAATCCCGCGAAGGAAAACCCAGCCTTTCTTTTTTAACACTAGTACTCCTAGTACGTACTAAAAAGAAACGGAGGGAGTACGTACTTATCCTGTTTGGGTCTAGGCCTTACATTGCCAAACTTCGCCACACATTTTTGCCAAGCTTGCCTAAAGTTTTCAAAATGAGAAGGAGGTACACTTGCGCACGGCTATCGCGGCCGCACCGCACCCTCACACGGTCGCTCCTGCACGCCGCGGTCGCACTGCACCCTCACACAGTCGCTCCTGCACGCCGCAAACCCAACCAAGGGAACGCACCCTCACTGACACGTGCTGTCGCATGTGAACACAAAAAACTCAGCCATCCTATCGCTGACACATAATTTTCGTTCATAGAGTATGTTTATCCAACCGCATGTTGGGGAGTATCCGTACGACCCGTGCGGTGGTCTGTTGGGGAAGAAGAAGAGGTGAGGAAGAAGGAAAGAAGGGTTAGGAGACGTAGGATATTCATCCAACTGCCTAAAATGGTAGATTGACCCAAGTCAGGCGACTTGTATAACAAATATATGTTTTTACACAGCAAAAGATCCATGAAAACAACAACATAAAGAAAAACTATTACTGCTCGTGGAAAGAGACGGCCTCGTCGTCTTTGGCTGCCGGCGCGAACCAGCCGTCGCTGCCGACGTGTCTCTCCGCACCGTGGTTGTCCTCGGCCTCCAGCTACTCATTCAAGCAGAGCGTGCGGGCGCTCTGCACGGACAAGAGCACAGCCCGGTTCAAGTCAAGGACGTCCGGTTCCGCCTGCAGGAGGGCCTCGATGGAAGCGGCATCCGCGCGCTCTGCGTCGAGTCGAGCCTCCGCCGCCCGGTTCAAGTCCAGGACGTCCAGTTCCGCCTATAGGAGGGCGTCGATGAGAGCGGCATCCGCGCGCTCTGCGTCGAGTCGAGCCTCTGCCGCCCGGTTCAAGTCCAGGACGTCCGGTTCCGCCTGCAGGAGGGCCTTGATGGCAGCGGCATCCGTGCGCTCCACCTCAAGTTGAGCCTCCGCCGCCCGGTTCACATCCACGACATCCGGTTCCGCCTGCAGGAGAGCCTCGATGGCAGCGGCATGCGTGCGCTCCGCGTCGAGTTGAGCCTCTGCCTCGCGGTCCTCCTTTAGTATCACCATGTTGAACCGCTGGTCCACCTGCACCATGAGAGACTCGGACGCCGGCACGAAGTTGACGTCCATCGTCTCATACCCATCGGGGTCCTTCTGCACCGCGACCTCCGCCATGAACATTGGATCGGCTTCCTCCTCCTCATAGCTTGGCTCCAGAGAACTCGGGGATTGGCCCGCCGCTAAGCGAGCTTGGGAACGGAGGTCTGTGGCGCCGACTGCCACCGCGATTTCTGCGCGGCGCTCTGGTGTCAGCATCTTGTAGTAAGTGATCTTGCGGTGCACCATGGCTTTCCGGAGAACTAGGGGATGCTTGATGCGGGCTAGGGGATGGAAAGGTAGGGGAATGGGCTAGATATTTGGTGTGGTTTTAGGACAGTGGCTGGCGTAGGCCGAGCAGCGAAGGTTCTGGTGTGAATAGTTGTTCCGCTGACGATTGGTCCATCGGTTTTGACTGTACATCGCTCTTGTCGCGTTCGCGTTGCAGCCCGACACGCTGGACACTCCACGTCGCCCACCGAATGGAACGCGCTTCGTCTTGCGTTTTCGCTCGCTTGTGGGACCGCAGTTGAGAGCAAACTGACGTCCCTCCCCGTCCCCCGCCCGCGTCATTTATTATACCACCACTCCCTCCGTTTTATGCAGAGTAAATAAAAACAGAGGGAGTATTACTACGGATGAGGATCCCCTAACGTGGCCGAACCCATTGAGTAACTGACATGCGGGGCCTAGCAAGCATGGGGTCCGCCAGTAAGTGACCGAAAGGGAGGGTAAGGCAGGGATAGCTACGTCAGAGGATCCACTTCCACTATACTACTTTGACCAAATGTTAGAGTAATAATATATGACATGCAACTTACAAAATGTTGGAGTAATAATATATGACATGCAACTTACACAAAGCATACAGGGTCTAATGCGTTTTTCGAGGCTAACTTTGACCAAATGTTAGAGTAATAATATATGACATGCAACTTACTCAAAGCATACAGTCAAATTCGTATGTGAAAGGAGTTTCCAATGATATAATTTTCACATTATACATCTCATGTACTATTAATCTTGTCAATAGTCAAATTGGAAACCATCTCGAGTACAAATCTAGGAGTACGTACGAATCTAACAATATTGATTGGGCGTTGTTGAATGTTGATACCTTTTCTTATCAAAGTAGATATACTTTGACTACACATAAAACTTATATGTAAACTACTCCCTCCTTCCATCTTTATAGGGCCAAATGCGTTTTCGAGGCTAACTTTGACCAAAAGGTAGAGCAATAATATATGACATGCAACTTAAATAAAGCATACCATCAAATTCGTATGTGAAAGGAGCTTCCAATGATATAATTTTTGCATTATACATGTCATGTACTATTAATATTGTCAATAGTCAAAGGCGGTCTTGAAAAATGCATTAGGCCCAATATAGATGGAAGGAGGGAGTAGAAAGGATAGGAGGGAGTATATTGTACGTTCAAAAATGAAACAAACATTGAATACCCTTTATATATGATTTGTGGATGCTATGATCACCGGTTCAAAATTTTGAATCCGCCTTAGGTATCACGTGCCCCCACTCGTTCCCTCTTGATTTCATCTCGGGGTCCGGAGATCTATTGAAAGAGGACTATGGTGGGTACATGCGAATGATACTCGGCAGAATATTCAAATGAGGCATGCGGGAGGATGGACTCGACTGGAGGGCGACATGATCGATGGAGAAGAGGGTTGGAGAGGAATGAGAAATAAGCAAACGCCACATGATTATACTTGAACGGCTCAAATAAATAATAAGTTGTCTCGCTTGGCCTACATAGTGAAAGGCCTAATGCGCTACGCGGAGCACTGATGCTCGAATATGGCCGGGAAAACAGGGAAACAGACATGTGGGGCACACCCGTCGGGACGACGTAGCGCAGACTAGTCCAATGTAGGAGCTGGGCCACGACCTCCTCACCACCGACAACCGTTCATGTGGATCGTTGGGGCCAACAACGGGGCACAGCTCTAGCACCGCCTCGGGACACGGCGACCGCGGTGAGCGACACACTCATATCGTCGCTAGACACGGTCGGTTTCAGTTCGCCGAGGGTGGCGTTAGTGCTGTGGCACGACCAACGGTATGTTTGGTTTGTGCCCAAGGTTGCCCCATCAAAGCATTGGGTAGCCAAAATTTTGGTTGAGGTATTGCTTGCCCATGATTTGGCCAACATTGGCAAGAAAAATGAACTTGAGTTGGCTAGAGTTCATTGGCATGCCAAAGAAATGGCAACCATCCAAACAAAGACCAATCTTTGGGTCATGACCAAAATTTTGGTTGAGGTATTGGTTGCCCATGATTTGGCCGACATTGGCAAGAAAAACGAACTAGAGTTGGCTAGAGTTCATTGGCATGCCAAAAAATGGCAACCATCCAAACAAAGACCAATCTTTTGGTCATGACCAAAATTTTGGCAAGGTGCACTTTGGCCACAATCCAAACACACCCCAACATCCGGCTCGTCGAGGATGCACGGGGCGCCGCGATGCGTCCGCGGAGTGGTGTAGCGCAGCCAACTGCATCCTCTGGACCTAAGACCATGCCGGGTCGTCTTGCTTTTTCAATGACATGCGGGGATCGCATGTAAGCAAAGGGCATCTCCAACGTTGCCACGACCGCAGCTGACTACCCTGGCACACCAAAACCCTCGTCCCTCGCGCCGTCGCACGGTGTGTTCCCAGCCGGCGCCAGCTGCCCGCATTCATGTCGTCCGTTCGTATGTCATCATTAAGAGGCTCGGTGCCCGAGGAACAACTCCAGCGACTTAATGACGCACCCGGACGCTTGGCCTCACCGGAATGCGCTACTTAAAGCGGCAATGCTCAGCTAACCTCTACACCATAGCGCATCGTCCTCCTACCTGGAACCACATCCGCCATGACCGCAAGCATGAACGCTCTGCGGGAGAGCTTGTCTTCGGGGATGGAGCTCGAGGTTGCCGCCCTCGCTGAAGTCGCCGCACAAGCGGTGGCCATGCTGGCGACCGACGACTGGAGCACCGTCAACCACGCATCCTAGTTGCCGCCGTCCAACGTCCGGCACCGCCGAGGTCGGGGACTCCTCCGAGGATGAGTAGAGCATGGGAGGCGGTAGGGCATGGTGTGCCAACTGGCCGGTCCGTCTCCCGTGTTCTACTTTTCCTCGCCGGAGACCGCACCTTCACTTCACGGGTCTAGAACCCCGCCCCCGTACATGGAGATCACAGATGGAGGACGTCGGTCGCCGCCGTAGAATAGGTTTAGGGTAGGGTTTCTTTTATTTTTTTGTCCTATAAAAGTTTGAAATGTAATGAAAATCTGCCGTGTTTGCATTAATCTCGGCCGGTGTATATGAACTTTCACTATAATATACATATTGTAGGAGTACTAGCAAGATGCCCGTGCGTTGCACGGAAGATCAAGATCTTGTGGGAGAAAAGGATGAACGAGGGAAAGCCTTATCTGCAAATGTGGAGAGGAGTGCAGGTAAATTGTCATAGTTTCCTTCCTATCCGTTAGATATAGATCGGACGGCCTATATTGCAGGATTGGACACATCTTTCTACATCTACGGGAACCTACGAAAGGGTTAACGTAAATTGCCTCTCTCTCTCCTCCCTTGATTTTCATGGTGGTGGGCCCCTCCCTCCCCCAATCTACAATCAACAGCTCACACGTTTCACATTACGTTAATTACGTAACTGGGATTACGTAGGTGTAGCATTACTCATCCTAAAAAACCCAACTAAGCCAACCTCCCAGCATATCGCGCAGGAAAAGACCCGGCCGTGCCATCTTAGTCGGGATTACCGGATTACTAGTAGTAGTACCGATGGATCGCGCGAAGCAACATATTTTTTTTGTGGGGGCGAAGCACCTAGTTTAAAAGGAAAAAATGCGGTACACTCAAAGCACTCCTGTCGCGGTCGCATTGCACCACACACACGTTCGGTCCTGCACACGGCTCACGCAAACGGAATGCGCTTCGGCTTGCCTCTTCACTGACACGTGGGACCGCACTTGGAGAAACCGACCATGCGCCAAACTCCCCCCGCCCACCGCGCGAAAATCCTCCCCCCCCACACCCAAAAATTCCCCCCAAATCCGATTCAACCGCCCTTCGGCCAAATAGCCAATAATATTCCCCAAACCCCCTCCCCCCTGTCCCCCTCCACTCCATTCGCTCCGCCAAAGCCGCCCTCCCCGCCACGCCGATACGTCGGTGCCGCGGTTCGGCGATCCTCTCGCTCCCACAGTACGCTCTCGTAGACTGTCATCCTCTAGCCGCGCCGCCACCTCTGGCTACGTTCTTGTGGAGGCGCACGGCGGTCAGCGCCGCCACCGCTGGCGACGTTTGTGTGGAGATGCATGGCGGTCAACTTCTCCCACGGTACGCGCATGCTAGACTGAGGCCCCGTTCATGTCGGTGTAGCGCTGAATGTTAGCTGATAGACGCTGTTAATCTCACTGTTTGCCAAAGTAGTTTACTGTCAATATGCTCTGCTTAAGAAGCTTCCTTGCCCTGTTCTGCACTCAATCTGCTTAGCTGAGATGGCATGCCAAGGCCGATTAGTTGGTAAAATATCCTGCCATATATTTATTGTGACGTAGATTGCCATGGTCTAGTAGCCAATCTGTTAGGTGAAATAGCTCTACACCATTTTATACTCGATCTTTGTTGCTGCGATGGCCTTCGATAGTTCGATGGCTGTGTGCTCGGCCTCATTGACTGCTGAAACAGCCTGCCATAATTTGGCACTCAAATATGTTTGCTGAATTAGCTTTACATATATTTCGTTACTTAGATCTGCTCCTTCAAATATCTTTCCATAGCTTTAGACATCGACCTAGGTATTTTTTATGGACTTCATAAAAAAGCATATATGTTTTTCCTATAATATCTAGTAGAAGAACTAATTTGTATGTCTAACAGATGGACAGGACTTGGATAACTTCTGCTCAAAGATTCTCCGCTGCATATGTCGAGGGGGTTGAAAACTTCATGAACTTTATCAGAGCTGAGTACGGTGGTCCGAAATCAGATGTGCTCTGCTCGTGTAGCAATTGTATGAATTAAGTTACAAGACCCCAGTCAACTGTATGGGATGTCGGTCACATATACTAGGTGGGTTCATCATGGTGAAGCTATGAACGTCAATGTTATTGACTACGTGGAAGCAGCAGATCACCATCTTGATTTGCCTGATGCTCAGGTGGAAGAGGAGGAGGAGGAGGTGGTGGCGGAGCCAGTGAGTTTGACCAACATTGAAACAATGCTACGAAATGCTCGTGCATTCCGTGAACTTTCACCTGCAGAAGAAAAACAGTGGGCCCGCATGTTGGAACAATGCAACGTTGCTGTCACCCCAGGAAATAAGCTGTCAGTATTCTCAGCTATGGTCACCTTTCTTCAGGTGAAGACATCTGAGCGGATGACCAACAAATCATTCGATGCGATGTTGGCTGCTTTCCGTGAATCTTTCCCAGATGCGTCTGAGCTGCCACACACCTACAGTAAAATGAAGAATTTCCTTCGTGGAGTTGGAATTGGATATGATATGATCCATGTTTGTAAGAATAATTGTGTTCTGTTCCGGAAGGATTATGCAAACTTAAGTGAATGCCCGAAATGCAAATCATCAAGATGGAAATATGGCGATGCTGTGAAGAGGATTCCTCATAATGTTTTGAGACATTTTCCAATTACACCAAGATTGCAGAGGTTGTTTCATGATGCTGAAAGAAGAGAGGATGTACTGTGGCATTCTAGGAACCAGGAGTATAGAGTTCAGAATGTAATGAGCCATCCATATCATGGTAGTGAGTGGAAAAGCTTCAATGATAAACACAAAGAGTTTGCTGCTGACCCGAGAAACGTTAGACTTGGCTTAGCTTCAGATGGATTTAACCCATTTGGCCACCAGAGCGCCACATATAGCATGTGGCCAGTGCTTGTTATCCCTTACAACATGCCTCCAAATGTCTGCACCAAAGAATCAAACTACATGATGGCCTTGCTCATCCCAGGTCCAAAAAGTCCTGGAAAGGATTTTGATTTGTTCATGGAGCCTCTTGTGGAGGAACTTCAACAACTATGGAAGGGTGTTCTCACTCGAGACCTATATAGCAGCCCACCAGCTGATTTCTTTCTGCTTGCTGTTATAATTTGGTGCATCCATGATTATCCGGCTTTGGGCACTATGTCAGGGCGAACGACACATGGTTACAATGCATGTGTTCGCTGTGACAGGAATCCGCTGTCATACGCAATACTTAGCAAGATCTATTACATTGGACACTGCCGTTTCCTTGCCAAGGACAAGCCGCTTCCTAGAAAATACCGAAGACATGTGTTCAATGCAAAGCATGAAAACTGTGATGCGCCAAAGATGCTCACCGCTGATGAGTTGCAAGTGGAATTAGAGAAGGTCAGGCATATTACACCAGGAAACCATCCTGATAATGGCAGCGGGAAAAGGAAGCATGGTAGGGCAGAAGAGAGATTATTGTTTACCCGCAGGTCCACTTTGTGGGACTTGGAGTATTGGAAAGATTTGGATCTGCGGCATAATCTTGATGTGATGCACATCGAGAAAAATATATGTGACAGCATTATCGGCACACTTCTTAATAGTGAAGGCAAGACGAAAGATACCTTAAAATCTAGGATCCATTTGACACACCTGGGTATCAGATAGGATTTGCAGGTGCAAGATGAAGGTAAACCACGGGATATGGCACCAGCTGTGTACGTCTTGGAAAAGGTAAAAAGAAAAGAATTCTGCGAGGTCCTGTCACGTGTGAGATTCCCACATGGATTTGCTTCCAACCCTGAAAGGAGAGTCAGTGCAGATGGAAACAAGGTAGAAGGGTTGAAAACTCATGACTGCCACGTCCTACTTCAAAGGGTTTTACCTGTTATCCTTAGAGGATTGGGCCGCCCTGACTTATACAGAGCAGTTGCATAGTTGGGACAATTCTTCAGGGAACTCTGCAGTAGGAATATCAGGATAGATTCTTTGGAGCGTCTTAGAGACAAGATACCAACTATCCTATGCGACCTTGAGAAGATATATCCTCCAGCCTTCTTAGATGTGATGGTGCATTTGGCTGTTCATCTACCTGATGAGGCACTACTTAGAGGTCCAATACAGTATGGCTGGATGTACCCTATTGAAAGGCGGCTAGGCACTTTCAAGGGCTATGTTAGGAACAAAGCTAGACCCAAGGGTTCCATTGTAGAGGCCTACATTGCTACAGAAGCGTTGACATTCTGCTCAAAATACATTGAAACAGCTGATCAGCTTAGAAAAGAGGTGGGTGAAGACAATACCGGGCTCAATGTTTTCGATTATTCTGTTCGAGTTACTGGGAAGAGTCGACAAGAGGACAAACCTAAAGATTTGGACAAAATGGTTTGGTATGTGTTGAATAACTCTCCTGAGATATTACCTTATATCAAGTAAGTGCAGTACTGTAGCTTATACATCGTAATCTACCAACCTTGCAGCACATTCTTATATATTTAGATGTTTGACGCGATCACTATGTTGTGCAGCATCTACAAAGAGGAGTTACTGCCGCAAAATCCAAGAAACATTGACAAACTGGTTATGGCAGGATTTGCGAAATGGTTCAAGAACCATGTAAGCTTTTGAAGTGCACTGTCAGTTTTTTTAATATATTGAGTACATAAGATGATCAGCTTGTCTATTTTCTAACCATAGGTTAAGAAGATGCGGGAGGATGGGCAGGCAGTTGATGATGCCCTTTACTCACTAGCGATGGGTCCTGATACTCGGGTAAGACATTATGAATCTTGCGTTGTTGGAGATGTGCGCTACAACACACTTGCACGAGACGAAGGCAGGAAGACACAAAACAATGCCATCATGAGCACGGATACGTATGACAAAGAGACAACTGAAATGTATGCTAACATAACAGACATTGTTCAGTTGCAATATATCTCTAGTTTTGAGGATCATCGGTGTGTGGTTCTGTTGTGCTGTCGTTGGTATAACCTGTTTTCCAGGATCGCAAAACCCAGAGCTGATGATTATGTCAAATCCATCAATGTCAAGGCGGCGTACCAGACCAACGAGCCTTTTATTTTGGCAAATCAAGCAACATAGATATTTTTCTTGGAAGACACATTTGCACATAGCGATGACTTGAGAGTATTGCAAAGGTTTGAGCAGAGGAATTCGTTTAATGAAGTTGCACAACAAGATGATGCTTACACTGCTCCTGATGTACAAGATAACACAGATGTTCCTAATATCTTTGAGAACCATCACGTCAATGACGCTGGCAAAAAGATTGCCTGTCATGCTGTGGACATACAAGAGTTGATCAAGAAGAAGCCAACGTTCGAGGACGTTGAGGACGAAGAAGAAGATGACACCGTGGGGAATTACGATTCAGACTGATACACATGGCGAAGATGTTGACGCTGCTGCTGCAGATGATGATTACATTGCTTTTGTCGTATTTGCCTGTCAGAAGACGTTTTTTATCTACTATGTGAAATTGTGTTTGCTATGACAACTGAAACTTGATGAACATGTTGTTTAGTATTTTCCTGTGAGAACATCACTTGTTATGTATGCTGATTTGTGTTTTGTGATTGTATGACAACTAAAACATGATGACATTGTTGTTTAGTTGTACTCATATTTGGCTGTGAAACTTGAATTTGATGACATAGTTTGCTGTTGGACTGCAATGTGCTCGACGTCTTCGAATGAGAACAAAGCTGACCCGACAGGGCCTCTGCTATTTATTTATTTATATGAGCAAAAGGGGATACCCCCTGATTTCCGTTAATAGAAATCATTAGATGTTCAAAACACTACGCCCAGCCTGCTACACAGGTTTCATTCATTACTAGTTTTAGCAAAGTGCTCATGTCGTAGCCACTGAATACATCACGAGTGCTACATACATTGCAAATAAAGAGACAATCATCCTACAGAGCACATCGATTTTGCCCATTATCTTCACAAGCTCTTTCATCTCCTCATTGCTATCAAGGCCGTTCAACAGCTGTTGCTTGGCCATGATCAGAGGAACTACATCTTTAACCTTCTTCTCTGCAACTTCCTCTTCTGTCGTTCCTTCAGTCACTTGTCCAACACCCCAACCTGCTGGTATTGGGATTCCTCGACTAACCAAATAATCAGCGTAGTTGCATTCCCCCACATCATCAACTTCCTAGAAATACAAAACACATGAATCTTCCCTTTTCTGCACGAATCAAATTGGTAGATCATCAACCAAACTATTAAAAAAATCAACAACTGAAAGCAGCAGAACAACACTTAAACATATTATTACCCCATGATTCGGGCATTTGTAGAAGACTCGACCAGGGTTGCGGATTGTGGTTGAGATGCGACGGATGACTCTGCATGATTTGCAGCAGTGGCACCACACCAACGGCAGCGGGTTGCGATGAGCAATCGGCTGCGGTGCGCATGCCGGCGAGGGTGTGATGAGACCCACAAGCGATGGTACGGGTTGCGACTTGCGCATATCTGGTTGTTGCCTACTGAAGAGCAGGTGGACGAGCAGCCAGCGGACATGGTTGCTGCGGCCAAAGCTTCTGATGCTAGGTAGAGTAAGTAGAGAAGAGGAGAAGCGAACGTTGGATATGTCAGTTTCATTACTTGCAGAGTAGCATAGCACCATATATCGTCATAGTCTAGGTTTGGATTCGAACCAGCTACAGGAGCACGTCTTTCTTTTTTCTAAAACTCGGCAACGTCTCTTTACTGGTACACTAGCTTGTTTTGTACGCCTTCCCAAGTCTTTGATTTTCTTTCCCTTTTTTTGCGAGGACCTAACAGCTGGGACCCACCGGAAGGGCCTCTATATTTCGCGAAAAAACGTTCCCCCCACTGACATGTCGAACCCACCAGCTATATCTTCGCACGCAAGTAAGTGCCTCCTTATTACGCACAAAAAAATGAATACCCCCTGCTAGCTGGGACCCACCATAGTGGGAGGATGACTTGTGGGCCAACAAAGTTGACGGGGACAGAGGGCTTTGTCAACTTAGTCAATATGAACGATTCTAGCTCCAGTGACCGTACGATGTCCATCCAACGGGCGTAGTGCTTCTTGAACCTCTCGTCTCCTTGCTCCAGCCGCCCAAAGCAGCGCCGGTCGTGCCGCATGCTCCTGCCGCCCGTGGCCGGCTGTGCTGCCGTAGAGGCCTCACCGCCCCCTAGTATTCCCATCGCTGGCCAGGCCCTGCGGCGACGGCAGCCTCACACCGCAGCCGAACCAGTGAACCCTCGTACTCCTCTCCGCACGGGCTTCCACTGCCGCGTCTTCCCCGGCTCCGCGTTGTCCCCTTCCTAGGCCTCGCCGTCGTCCACCGCCGTGGTGCTCTCCGCATGGCGTGGTCAACGTGGTCAAGGAACGACTTCCATCGGAAGAGTACTGTACGTGGAGAGGCTGACAGCTGGGTCCACGGCCACAGCCCAGTTTTTTTGTGATTTGCCAAGTAAGTCGCTTTGTCAGGCCTGTTGGGCTGCAAATCTTTCAAGACGAGGAGAGCTTTCATTCGGCTGGCCAAGAAAATGGCCCATCAGTAATGAGAAATGGGCTGTACATTTTTAAAACACATCAAACCGGCAATTAGTTTCAAATATCTTTTTTTTCATTTCAAGATTTTAAATTACATTAATTTTTATGCATGGGGAATTTGTTGGATTTTATAGTGATATACATTTATTTTTAAAATCAGTTTGAATGTGAGTCGAAATTTCAGGATTAAAAACAGTTCGGACCGCACCGAAATATGCAAAATTTCGTATAATTTTTTAACCGTGGCCACAATGTGTGCTGTAATGCTAACAAAAAGAATATGGGCTCCAAAAAGAACCTTAAGAATTAGCAAATGGGCTGAAAATTATTAGAAATAATGGCAGATGGGCTGTATGCTGTTTTCCACAGATTTGAGGCTTTCCTAAAAAAGGTTGATGCACAAGGAGTGACTGTTGGATGTCCATCCAATGGCCGTCGTGCTTCTTCAATCTCTGCTCTTCCTGCTCCAGCCACTCAAATAGGCGCCGGCGGGACTGCCTGCTCCCTCCTCCCCGTGGCCGGCTCTGCTGCCGCGCAGGCCTCACCGCCCCACCGTACTCCCATTGCTGGCCTAGGCATCCCTCTACTCACCCACACCTGCTGTTATTCTCCGGCGACGGCAGACGAACCAGTAAACCCTTGTACAGTCGTACTCCCCTCCGCGTGGGAAACAACTACTGAGTCTACCCTGCCTCCGTGTCGTTCCCTTCCTAGGCCTCGCCGTCGTCCACCGCCCTAGTGCTCTCGGCGCGGCCTGGTCAACATGGTCAACGACCGACATGCATCTGAAGTGGACTGTATGTGGAGAGGCCGACAGCTGGGTCCACGGCCGCACGCAAGGAAATGCCTCCTTATTACGCGCAAAATAATGATGCCTCCACCTGGCATTAGGGACCCACCGAAAGGGCCTCTGTATTTCGCGAAAAAAATGTTACCGCCGCTGACAGCTCGGACCCACCAGCTATATCTTCGCACTCAAGGAAGTGCCTCCTTATTACGCACAAAAAAAATGAATACCCCCCTGTTAGCTGGGACCCAGTATAGTGGCAGGCTGACTTGTGGGCCTACTAAGTTGACGGGGACGGAGGGCTTTGTCAACTTAGTCAATAATGCATGATTCTAGCTCCAGTGACCGTACGATGTCCATCCAACGGCCGTAGTGCTTCTTCAACCTCTGTTCTTCTTGCTCCAGCCACCCAAACCAGCGCCGGTCGTGCCTTGTGCTCCTGCCTCCCGTGGCCGGCTGCGATGCGGCGGAGGCCTCGCCGCCCCCTACTACTCCCACCGCTGGCCAGGCCATCCCTCTACTCACCCACACCCACTGTTACTCTGCGGCGACGGCAGCCTCAAACCGCATCGAACCAGTGCCCTCGTACTCCTCTACGCGTGGGCATCCACTGCCACGTCTTCCCCGGCTCCGCTTCGTCCCCTTCCTAGGCCTCACCTTCATCCACTGCCCTGGTGCGTTCGGCGCGGCATGGTCAACGTGGTCAAGGAACGGCTTCCATCGGACGTGGACTGTACGTGGACAGGCTGACAGCTGGGTCCACGGCCGCAGCAAGGAAGTGCCTCCTTATTACGTGCAAAATAATTATTCCTCCACCTGACAACAGGGACCCATCGGACGGGCCACCAGTATTTTGCGAAAAAAATCATTTCCCCCTGACTGCTGGGACCAACCGGACGGGCCACCGTATTTCGCGAAAAAAACGTTCCGCCCGCTGTCAGCTTGGACCCACCGGAAGTGCCTCCTTATTACGCACAAAAAAATGAATACTCCCTCGACTAGCTGGGCCCACCTTGGTGGGACGCTGACTTGTGGGCCTACTAAGTTGACGGGGACGAAGGGCTTTCTCAACTTAGTCAATATGAACGATTCTAGCTCCATTGACCGTACGATGTCCATCCAATGGCCGCAGTGCTTCTTCAACCTCTGGTCTTCTTGCTCCAGCCGCCCAAAGCAGCGCCGGTCGTGCCGCATGCTCCTGCCTCCCGTGGCCGACTGTGCTGCCGCGGAGGCCTCACCGCCCCCTACTATTCCAACCGCTGGCCAGGCCCTGCGGCGACGGCAGCCTCACACCGCAGCCGAACCAGTGAACCCTAGCACTCCTCTCTGCGCGTGCGCGGGCTTCCACTGCCGCGTCTTCCCCGGCTCCCCGTCGTCCCCTTCCTAGGCCTCGCCGTCGTCCACCGCCCTGGTGCTCTCGGCGCGGCGTGGTCAACGTGGTCAAGGAATGACTTCCATCGGATGTGGACTATACATGGAGAGGCTGACAGCTGGGTCCACGGCGGCAGCAAGGAAGTGCCTCCTTATTACGCGGAAAATAATGATTCCTCCACTTGACAGCAGGGACCCACCGGACGGGCCACCGTATTTCGTGAAAAAAACGTTTCACCCCTGACTGCTGGGACCCACCAGCTACACCTTCGCACGCAAGGAAGTGCATGATAGTCGGGACCCACCTGGTCGAAGCGTACGTAGCATTGTCATTCTGGTCGCGAACGTGTATGTACTTATATACTGGTGGAGTAGAGGCGCGCACGTAGCATGTACACGTACGTACAGTGGCCAGGGTGCAAGAAAGAAAATACGGCCACGTATGTGTACATACGGGCGGGGTCTTGAACGCCTACTCGCGCATACGTACAGCGAGGGCTCGTGTACATGGCTGGGTCGAAACGGAGAAACATCATCGTCGTTGTTTTCATGGGTTAGAACGGAATGCGTGGTCATGTTCAGCGGGAGGGCTTGGACGGAAGAGGTGATGGAAACGAGGCCTGGCGTACCGCACAATGGAGGAAATAGACCTCCTACGGTCGAAACGGGGGTCCTGTTGATCGGGAGGGGTGTGGCGTACCGCAAAACGGAGGAAACAGACCTCCTACGGTCGAAACGGGGGTCCTGTTGATCGGGAGGGGTGTGGCGTACCGCAAAACGGAGGAAACAGACTTTGGTTGGAGCGCTACGGTCGAAACGGGGGTCCTGTTCATCGGGAGGGGTGTGGCGTACCGCAAAACGGGACTCCACGAGATACTATTCATCTCCACCGTCGACCCCCTCCAGCCTGCACGAGCTACTGTTCATCCACCGTCGACCTCCTCTAGCCTCCACGGGCTCCTGTTCATCCAGCTTCCACCGCGCGCTACTCCACCGGCTACTGTTCAACCACCCCTCCACCGTCTACTGTTCATCCAGCCCTCCACACCACGGGGTCCTGTTCAACCACCCCTCCACGGGCACCCCTCCACCATCTACTGTTCATCCTACCCTCCACACCATGGGGTCCTGTTCATCCACCCCTCCACGGGTACCCCTCCACCATCTACTGTTCATCCAGCCCTCCACCACACCACGGGGTCCTATTCATCCAGAGGCAACGCCACCGCTCACTGCTCATCCAACGCCCCCCCCGCAATGCTCACTGTTCATCCCATCGATCGGCTTCAGTTAGCAGCAGTAGCCAAGGAATCGCTCGATCGGGATCAGTTAACAGCCATCGATCGATCGCTCGGGTTCAGTAACGCGTAGCCTGCAGTGCAATCACTCGGGTTCAGTTAGAGCCCAACGCCTCGCTCGGGTTCAGTTAGAGCCAACGCCTCGCACACACGCACGTACTTGTACGAGAGAAACACGCATCACTCGGCCCCCGACCTCCCACCGTAACCGGGAACTCCCCAAAATTTTCCTCCCCCTCGCTTCTACAACGGTTTTTTCCGTCATGGACGGCCCAAAGAATGTCATGCAGCTGCGTCTCCGGCCCGCCCAGGACAAAAAGCCCATTTTCTGTAATGAATTTTTGTCATAGAAGTAGGAGCCCACCACATCTATGATGATACCGGGTTTTGTCACAATTATCGTCATAGAAGTGTCATATGTATGACAGAATTTTTTTTCGTTCGACCCAAAATGTCACGTATGTGTCTTTTTTCATAGTGATGGCAGTGGGCCAGAAGAAACCCTACCGGAACGCCTTGCCGGCAAGGGCCCTCGACCCTATGTGGGAGCCACATATGCCCCGTGTATCTTTGCCAACAACTCCAGTCCTTCTTCCCGAGGGATGCAATTCAATTTCACACCATTCGGTCTCTTTCTGTACAGGACGTCATCGACGAACTGGTACAAGGCAGACCGATGGGCTACCTTTTCCGCTTCTTCCTGCTCCTCAGGAAGCTCCCATGTCTGGAGGAAACAGATGGTGTGCTGTGCCCATGCCGGAGCCTGGGGCTCGACGGCAAGGACCAAAGGCATCTCTTCCGCCATGGGAGCGTCCGTCTCCCACTGCCATTGCAGGTTCATGACCAAGACAATTTTTATCTTTAGTTACAACCGCAGCAACAATTGATGTAATATAACTCTGCAGCACTTTTGGTACGACGCGTGTTATCTTCCTGTTCGATCTTCCCCTTTGTATGTTTACCCTACGTTGAACGGGCAGGCTTGCCGGCACGTAAACCTACGGCGGCACCTTGAGGACGGATCCTCAATGGCCGACCGGGTGTGCTTGCTGCCGAGCGAGCCACCTTACTGTTCTCAATGCCGCTGCTTGAACTGTCGAGCTTGACTCGAGTAAGAACCGAGAGCATTGCCAATTGTGGAAGGCTACCCTGTCACTCTCGACGCCACCACTTGAGCTATTGAGCGGACTCGAAACAGAACAAGGGCGTTTCCAATTGCGGAAGGGCCCCTTTGCATGCAGGCTTTCATACATAGGGCAGGACCTCTGAGGAAAATAACCTCATATATAAAAACGAAATTGCTTAAGGTTTCGTATGACGTAGCTTTCCTGTTGCCGCACCGGCATCCTTCGCACTTGAAGGCAGCGTCGTTCCCTTGGCTGTCTTCTTCTCCGGAAGCAATGGCCATGAGGAACTGCTAAGCCGTCCGCTAGACCAAATTCTCACAACTGCGCACCCCTACCTGCGCGCCAAAGATGTCGGTGGGAAACGACACCTATGGGATCACAAGAATCCCTACTACGATTGCCGGGGCGCGGGGTCGTGAGGAGAGCAGGATTAACAGTCAGCACAAAGATCATTTACCCAGGTTCGGGCCGCGAGGATGCGTAAAACCCTAGTCCTGCTTTGCCGGATGTATTGAGTGTTCTTGGGCTCTCGAACTAGCTATGGTGGTTGTGTCATTCAAAAGAGCCGAATCCCCCTCTAGTACGCCATAGGCCTCCTTTTATAGTCGAAAGGGGCTGCCACAGTGGCACACATGAAGTGGAAAGGCCTACAGTATCGCAAGCTTATCGCCCGTATTATAGGACAAGACGCATTTAATGCATCGCTTAGGTGTCCCTTAGCTTTATCGGGGTGAAAGCACAAGTGCTCCCTAGGTGGTTTTGATAATTAATGTCAACATATCTCTTGTTGGACTAACATTTTTATCTAGTATGTCTCAAATAAGTTCAACAGTGAAGTGGCAATGGACTAGAGGATGTGAAACCCCTTCAAGATGCTAAGGACAAAGGATTGGCTCAAGGTCAAAGCTCAAGACCCTACATTTTCTATTTTAGTGATCCAATATCACATTGAGTCTATAGGAAAAGCCAATACTATCAAGGAGGGATGATGTGTTGCTTAATGAGGTTCTTGCTCAAAGTGCTTAGTGATATGCTCCAAAGCCCTAAACTACTTTCTCACATCCACATATGACCTAAACTATCAGGACCCCGATTCCAAGTCACATCGATCTAGCCGGTAACACCTCATATCACTTTGCGGCCTCACGCACGGTATTCCCACGGGTGTCGCCTTACCATGGCCCGGGACTGTTTGCGCCTTTTGGCTCACGTATATGATAGTGTCGCTAGCATCCATATGATAGAGAACCCGGGCCGGCATGGCTAGTCGTGAACCCAAAGCGGCACCAACCTATGGGGACAGGCATACATGATTCACATCGAGCATGTCGGTCAGCAGCGTGTGAATCCGGGCTGTAGCACTGGGCTAACAGGGCTCCGGGAACCCAGGCTGTAGCAGGCTAGGCAGGACTCCAGATGTCACCGCGTGACATTTCCCCGAAGGGACAGACACAGGAACGAAGTGAAACACATGCCGGCCAGTCAAGTGTCCTGAGCAGTAGTGCTGGGCTAGCAGGACTCCGGTGAACCGGGCTGTAGCGGACTACTATGGCTCATGGCAGCACTAGACTACATCTCCCCATAAGAGAGGCTGCCAAGGATAAACAACTAGATTGTCGGATCCCACACATACCAAGCATTTCAATCATACACACAATATGCTCGATATGTGTAAATACAACATGGCATCACAACATAACTCTACGACTCAAGTATTAATTCATTAGGCTCCGAGGAGCGAGATATTACAAACATGGGTCTCATGACCCAACAATCATAGCATACAAATCAAGCACATGCGGAAGCTTAACATGTCTGAGTACACACATCTACAAATGAAAAAGGCTAAGAAGCCTGACTATCTACCAGATCCTGCCGAGGGAACAAGATCGTAGCTGAGGTATCAAGCTAAACATCGAAGCCCACATGGAACTACTAGCGAGACTGAAGTCTCTCTGCAAAACATAAATTAAGCAAATGTGAGTAGAAAGGTACTCAGCAAGATTTACATCAGAACTAGCTACATATGCATCGGTATCAACAAAGAGGGGTGGTGGAGTTTAACTGCAGCAAGCCAGCTTTGACTCGGTGGCTATCTTAAACTACAACTGTAAACAACTCTTTTGAGGTGGCGCACACGAGTCCACATATTCACCATATCAATACACCACTATGGATCTGCTCCCGTCTCCCTACGAGAACGCCATCCATAGCACTCACGCTTATCTTGCGCATTTTAGAGTATCCACTTTACTTGTCTATGAACTGTTATAGGCAACCCAGAAGTCCTTTACCGCGGACATGGCTATTCGAATAGATCATTTATAACCCTGCAGGGGTGTGCTTCGTCACACATGTTTCCACCACTTAGCGTCTGCACACGACATGTCACTAGTAGAAAAAGGGTCAAACGTGAAGCACATTAGTGCGGGTTTGAATTTGAGCCGGCACTAATGGTACCATTAGTGCCGGTTCGAACGGCTATGCATTAATGCCGGTTCGTGTTGAACCTTTAGTACCGGATCGTGCCACGAACCGGTACTAAAGGGGTGATGGCAGGCTGGTGTCAGGCTGGGGCCCCATGATCACCTTTAGTACCGGTTCATGTCACAAACCGGTACTAAAGGGCTAACCTTTAGTACCGGTTTGTGCCACGAACCGGTACTAAAGGGGTCTGACCTATAGTACCGGTTTGTGACACAAACCGGCACTATAGGGCAATTTTCAAACTCTACCCCCCCCCTCGTGTGTCGCCATTTCAGTTCTGAAAAAATCAAAATAAAATGATAAAAACTTCAAAAAATAAAATCCTTCGAGAGGTAGTTATATTACTACATCTACTAGTTAGGAAAATTTGAAAACTTAAATTTGGACATGTTTTGCAAAAAGTGTAGGGAAAATGTAAAACGGCTATAACTTTTGCATACGATGTCGGGAAAAAACGTATAATATATCAAAAAATTCAGCATCCGATGGAGACTGCCTACGGCTTGTTTGCAATTTTTTAGAATCCTCAAATTCCAAAAGGAAAAAAGATATGGTCAAATTTAAGTTTTTTAAATTTTTTTTGTTAAATCTGGTCAAACTACTTATTCAAGAAGTATTAATGTTACTGCATAATTATTCAAGAATATTAGTGTTACTAAATAATTATTTCAATTTTTTGAATTTTGGTCAAATCTGGTCAAACTATGGTCAAAGTATGGTCAAACTATGGTCAAACTTATTCAAGAAATATTAGTGTTACTAAATAATTACTGTTTTTTAGAATAATAGTTTCAAACTCAAACAGTGAAATGTGTGACTTCATGCTCAAGCTAAACTCCTGAGGGTTAATAGGATTGGCATCTTACTATTGTCAGGAAAACAACAAGTGCAGACTTGGAAACGAAGGAGAATAGAACCCGAAAGTTAAGCGTGCTCGGGCTGATATAGTGAGAGGGATGGGTGGCCGGTCGGGAAGTTAGATGATTTGGAATGAGCGATCCACACTTGAGGAGTTAAGAGAGGTGATTAGAGACTAAATCACCAAATAATTCAGAAAAATTAAAAATCGAAAAAAAATAAAAAAAAATTCCAAAATTTTCAAAAAAAAAATTCAAAAAAAACCTTTAGTAACACCAACCGGTACTAAAGGTCCCCCATACCAGGGCGCGAGCTCACGCCACGTGGTGGCACTTTAGCGTCGGTTCGTGCCGAACCGGTACTAAAGGGGGGGGCTTTAGTGCCCACCAATTAGTGCCGGTTATGGAACCGGCACTAAAGGCCCTTACGAACCGGTTTTAAAGCTCCGTTTTCTACTAGTGTGTGCTCGGCAGACTTCAAGCGAAAGCCGACGTGGGTGTAGACCACGACCTGACTAACCGCACAAGTCTCTAGTCCAGGTTTATCGCCTATTCGGGTTCCATCCGCAAGGAAATCCGGCCGGGGTGTCCTCAACGGCCCCAAACGATGTGTACAGGGTCCCGAGATGCCAAACGGGCGCCCGGCATTCCCGGCCACAGTGTATCGACCGCATCATAGCCCACCCCTAGGGTCAGTGCTACGCACGGATGCCAACACATAACCTACAAACACCAGAAACTAGTTGCAACTCCTGGACAAAGGATGAGAGGGGTCAATAAGTCGAGCGGGGTCATATTTCAGGGCCCAATGTGTGGTAGTAGCTGTTTCATGGATCACAAACACAGAACTCAGTTCCTGAGGACGGTTTCAGTGAGACAACCCACCATGTACTCCTACATGGCCTCTCACCACTACCTTTACCAAATCGTGTTCACACACTTAGCTCACACACAGTAGGACATGTTCACACACCTTCGATTCATCCCCGATAAACCAGGCCTGACACGACTCTATGCAATAGCAGGCATGACAAACAAGCATGAATGAGTAGGCACATCAGGGCTCAAACAACTCCTACTCATGCTAGTGGGTTTCATCTATTTACTATGGCAATGACAGGTCATCTAGAGGATAAGGGGTTCAACTACCGCAGCAAGTAACAGATGAATCGTTGTTGCCCTAATGCATTAAAAGAGAGCAGGAGCGAGAGAGTGGGATTGTATCGGAATGAGCAAGGGGTTTTTGCTTGCCTGGCACTCCTGAAGATAATATAGTTCTTCGTCGGTGTCATCGATCTCATCGTCGAAACCACGTCTATCGAGAGGGGACAAATACCGGCAACAGAGAAAGAAACACAATCAATGCAATGCACAATATTATGCATGATCATGACATGTCAATATGCTATGGTTTGAGCTAATGCAACTAGCAACATGTTAAATGGAGTTGGTTTGAACCCTAGGTTCAAATTCAAACTCCATATGTGAGAGTTTAAATTCCATTTATATGAATTGGCCTAAACAGCAGCCATAAGTTGTTCTAACATGCATGAAAATGCCATAAACAGATTACTTGAATTTTTCTGATAACTTTTCATATATAAATTATTTCATTTGGAGTTACGGTTTAATTTCTATGATTTTTAGAAGTTTTTGGGCATTTTCTGGAATTTCCTGAATAAGAATAAATCCAGAAAAAGAGTTACTGCGTCAGCACTACGTCACCGTGACGTCAGCAGGTCAACGGTGGCTGACCAGGTCAACCCTGACCAGTGGCGTCCACACGTCAGTGACCCAGTGCCGGTTTGTCTCACAGACAGGTGGGGCCAGTCAACGGCCACGTCAGCGTGGTCAACACCGACGCGTGGAGCCACTGTGTTTAGATTAAGTCTAATCTAAACTTAACCCGAGGTTATTTAGTCGGTGGGTCCCTATTGTTAGTGGCTGCGGTGATTAAACTAAACGTGATTAGGCCATAATTTCGACGCCACGTCAGCAGTTGCCGGGGTTAATCACCGGCGCTAGCAGAGGGCACCGGAGTTGCCCTCCCGGCCGTTTCCGGCGACGGGAGCAAGCGGGGATGGCCTCTACGGCTGCGGCGTGACGAGGCGCTTCGATTGGTGGCCATAGGCGGTGCCGGGGCAGCGTGTAGCAGCGGTGGCGACGGCCCGGGTGGTGGCCGGAGTTTGGGCAGGTGCGGGGACGCGGCTGCGGTGCCCAAGCGAGCGAGCTAGCATGCTGAAGATGCAGCACGCGATGCCCTGAGCGTAACGTACGCACGCCCGGGACCAATTGGTCACCGGAGCCACGCCGGCGTTGAGCTCTGGCGGCGGTGAGTGTCGGCCTTGACGGAACCGCGGCTAGAGGTCGGGGAAGACGCGGGAAAGAGAGGGGGAATGCGTCGGAGCTCACTGGGAGGTCGCTGAGGAGCTCAGCATGCTTGGGGGCGGCTCGGAGGCGACGAAATCATGGCGGCAATCTCGGTTGCCCGAGGAGGAAGATGAGGGCGGAGGCAGCTCCACAGGGCGTTCGGGCTTGAGTACGTCGACGATGAGGAAGACGGAGTTGCGGCGGTTCTTCCAGACACAATGGATTGGCGAGGGTGGGCCGGTGGCCGTGGTGGTGCTCGTCGGCGGCGGCGGGTGTGTTCGGTGGTGCCACATGGAGAGCATAGGAGCGGAAGGGGTCCAGGGGAGAGAGGGGAGAGGTGCAGCGTGGTGCTGGGAGTCTCCGTGGCGCTCGAATGGGTCCGGGGAAGGAGGAAGGAGGCAGGGAGCTAGCCACGGCGATCGCGCGCGCGTCGACACGCCTCTGCCTACTGGCAGAGGTTGAAGACAGCCGCTTTGCCTGATGGGCTGGGCCGCCAGCTGGAGTTGGGCCAGGTAGGTCCAGGTAAGTGGCCCAGTGGCCTTCCCTCTTTTATTTGTTTCTGTTTTCTATTTTTCTGCTGCTGTTTTGGCTTTAGTAAAAATACTAAAGCATTTTGTAAAATGCTGCAATAATTTGTGGACACTCTATGGATTATTCGAGTGGTCCACATTTAAATTCAGCATTATTTGAGCATTTAAATTATTTATAGTGTTTAAAGGCCCAAATTCAAATATGATATGATTTAATTCAAAAAATCCATGAATGACCTTGGAACATGTGCATCATTTTTGTCAGAGGTTTTAACCTTTTCTAAAAATAATGAACATTTTTAAAGGCATTTTGGGTTTATTGAAAAGGCTTATGGCTGACCCTATTTGATTTAATTTTTGGTTCTAGGGTTTGTCATCCCCATTTCAACTTTCTGAGAAATTTAAACATGATGACATGAATGCCTTAATGCAACTAATGACAAGCAAATTCTAGGGCTGTGACAACTCACCCCCACTAAACAAGAATCTCGTCCCGAGATTCAAGACGTGAGGTAAGAAGACAGAGGGCACAAACTAACATGATCTTCATGATCTATTGCTTCAGATCGATCTTGGCGTCCTTCCTTTCGAGATCTGCATCCAACACGATGACGACAGCCAGGAACTCTACATGAATCGATCTTCTCGAAGATCGGGCAACTCAAGATCAACTCTTGGGGTGAGATATAAAACATCTCTTGAGCTGAGACAGGAAACATACATATCAAGAGGGATGTAGAGGAACATATTATGAAGGTCCAAATTGATAGGCAATAATCCCACACTTAGGTGAGATGGTGAGTGAGTGTAAAAGCAGCGAGGAGATAAGTTGCCATGATTACCTAACGGGGCACCTCAGGGAAGGTGACTCGTGGAATTATTCTCTCAAGTGGCAAAAATAATTACTTTTGATACAAAGATCATTGGAACTCTTTATGCCAGCCTAAGACAATCACAAATGATCGTTTGAAGGAGTTCGGAGGAATGGCATACTCAAATTAGGATGGATGATGTGGACTACCTTGTTGAAGACAATGCAATGGATGATTTTTTCTTATCACCGGAAATGGATGGGACCCATGGTAGGATGGCACAACGGCGACGCAAGATGGGAATATATGGCAAATGCTGGGAATGATTCTAGTAACTGGGAAGAGACCCAACAGTAGAGAGTGAGCCCACTGTTTGGAAAGGTTATAACATACCCGAGGAAACCGAGAGCATAAGGATCCCTAAGGAGCAACTTCTGGAATGAGTCGCACGAAATCCCCATGGGGGAAAATAGTCAAATAGCTCAATCAAGATACTACAATGATAGATCTTCCGGCTAGCTGTGTCGGTCAGAACATGAACCTTGTCGGGACCTACATCATAGGTCTTGGAAAAATTTCAACCATCATATCTGCCGGAGATTCAGATCCGGTTGATAACGGGATAAGACTCATCAAGTCTAGGAAGAGAAATGAAGGTCTGCAACACAAATCGACGAAATGACATTGCGAGATTCTCGGGGAGTGAACTATGATATCAAGCTCCAAAATATGAGATGGTATTGCTACACACTTGTGAACACACTGTCCAAGACAAGCATGACCACATGGTAGTCTTATAATAAACACTACCGAGTTCAGATGGGGAACCGTCATCGAGGATATCGAAGTCCTTGTATAAGTCTTGCTCTTAAGAAGGAACTTCTTCTCCTTGAACAAACCAATCAGTGGCTTGGTGTGCTAGGAACACATATGGAGTGGAGGTAATTAATTTACCAACCCATAGAATACTTCGCACGTATGCATGACTGATTTGGGATGATTCCAAGGGAAACAAAACAAACCTTTCTCAAATTCATGGCAGCAACTTACACCAAATGCACGTGAACCGGAGAAGGTCACTTCTTTCATCCAACATATGCTTCATGAACGGGACACGAAGGCATTGCTTACAAGTTTTCAACACAAGGTTGATGTTCAACATGAATCATGGGGGAGACAAAATGCTGCTGATGGTCTCAACAGCAACTCATCGGAATTTCCATATCACTGGACTTCCACCATCATGTGAACACAGTGATAGCATTGGTTAGACCAAAGAATGTAATGGTGTATGCTCGAGGGATCAACCACGAGTAAGACAACATTACGAAAATCGTTGGTTCTGATTTGACTTGACGATAGCCCATACTCAAGTCAAAGTTTTGACAAGGCAATAGATCCAACAACTGATCACGAGGGCCAATCAATGGAGATATCATATTTCTTCAACACACACACAAAAGATATCCCTTAACATGAACTAAGTCAGACAAGCTTTTATCTTCCAACTCTCCAAGTTGTTGTTTAGCTTAACCAACTAGCTCAGGGTATCCGACACAGATTCTTGGAGAAAGGGTGGCTTACAAGAAAACCAATTTGATCACGAGCTCAACATAGCGGTCAGGTGACAGCCAGGTAATACTTCCGAGAAGATCTTCAGAAAATCACGAACCACCGATATGTTACTAAGCTCGAGAACAATCTTGCTTTTCAGGCAAGACGATATGATCAAAGAGCAAGGGTTTGGCAAAATCCTAACCCGTTGATCGAAGAGTGCACCAGGAAATAAGGACTAGGTAGCACGATCAACCTTAGGGTGATGATTCAATAATCAGCACACTAAGAATGATATTAATGTCCATTAACTACCAAGCAAAGGGTTGCTAGGAGTATTGATTTCACACATCACGGTTCACTTGTCAGTATTCCGGTTGCGACAGCATGACACCGAGGAATGAATAATGATGGCGAGAAGTACCACTGTATCAAAAGTTCATAGGATGGTGTGTAATTGCCATGACAATCTTGATATAAAGATGGTAATACTCCAAGGTAGAACAGAATCAAAAGCTGGATTGGCATTTGATTTGCGGATTACAACTGCTTTGACCCAATCCTGGATATGGATGAGGTACTGGAGTTTGTTTCTCCTAGTCATTCTGAAATAGAATGGCTTGACGGACCACAGGAATAATAAGCATCGATAACACGGATGCACAATTACTCCTGACTATCAATTGATAGATGATGGTTGGAATACAAATGAAGAGGGACAACTCAAGGGAACATATATCTTTCTGAGTTGTGGATACATAGGTTAGTATGTCGAACGAGTTCAACATATTGCTTCCGGATAACCCATGCAGGAAGGTAGGGTTGGCAGAGTCACAACATAGAATGGAGAACTCATCAGGAGCACTTTGTCATGACCTTTTGGTTCAAAAGAACTCCTGCCAAGAATGGTCCATGATAATTGGAAGAAGGATGTACCACGAACCTCGAGGACTATCGCAAAGGTTACTAATATCCTAAAGGAACTAGCAACACTATCAACATGAGATAAGTAGGGTGAATCTCGGGTTCAAGAACCCATGAATAGAATACCTACCACTACATGGCATCACGGGATGCTTTCAAGAATGGTGGCCAGAATCATCACACCGGAACACAAAACATGGCTAGATTACTAGGTGACTCCCTAAAACACCTAGGGTCATAGTAATAGCTCCAACATATATGTCGAGGCAACAGAGTACCTCAACTCACCGATTAGTGTGATTAATCTGGCCCAAATGGACATCAGGAACAGGAGGAAGGGGTTTGCAAATGCATCAGACTACTTAGAAACCTGGGATGACTCGGACAACATAACGGCTGTAATTGCTCAAAAGATTTGAGACAACCTGCAAAAATGGTGGCAGAGCCACTCAACATCACAATATCACGGTTCCGAGACCAGTTATAAACACACGGAAGTACTGGAAACTAAACTGAGACTTGAATACAACAATCCTACAAGTCTACGAATTAGTAACATGTGATCCTGATAGAACGATGAGAAACCTGGTTCTTAATCCCCGTAGAAGAGAAGAGGGTGACTCAAATCAGAAGGGCATAAGGTAAAGGAGTAAAAAGAGCCTTACGTTCCCTTCCACAATCAATTCCCTTATATAACTAAAGCAGTTCTAGACTCAACTTCGACCAGTTTGACTTGGTAATCCTACAGACAGTCAGGCTCTGATAACAAAGCTGTCAGGACCCCGATTCCAAGTCACATCGATCTAGCCGGTAACACCTCATATCACTTTGCGGCCTCACGCACGGTATTCCCATGGGTGTCGCCTTACCATGGCCTGGGACCGTTTGCGCCTTTTGGCTCACGTATATGATAGTGTCGCTAGCATCCATATGACAGAGAACCCGAGACGGCATGGCTAGTCGTGAACCCAAAGCGGCACGAACCTATGGGGACAGGCATACATGATTCACATCGAGCATGTCGGTCAGCAGCGTGTGAATCCGGGCTGTAGCACTGGGCTAACAGGGCTTCGGGAACCTGGGCTGTAGCAGGCTAGGCAGGACTCCGGATGTCACCGCGTGACATTTCCCGGAAGGGACAGACACATGAACAAAGTGAAACACATGCCGGCCAGTCAAGTGTCCTGAGCAGTAGTGTTGGGCTAGCAGGACTCCGGTGAACCAGGCTGTAGCGGACTACTATGGCTCATGGCAGCACTAGACTACATCTCCCCATAAGAGAGGCTGCCAAGGATAAACAACTAGATTGTCGGATCCCACACATACCAAGCATTTCAATCATACACACAATATGCTCGATATGTGTAAATACAACATGGCATCACAACATAACTCTACGACTCAAGTATTAATTCATTAGGCTCCGAGGAGCGAGATATTACAAACATGGGTCTCATGACCCAACAATCATAGCGTACAAATCAAGCACATGCGGAAGCTTAACATGTCTGAGTACAGACATCTACAAATGAAAAAGGCTAAGAAGCCTGACTATCTACCAGATCCTGCCGAGGGCACAAGATCGTAGCTGAGGTATCAAGCTAAACATCGAAGTCCACATGGAACTACTAGCGAGACTGAAGTCTCTCTGCAAAACATAAATTAAGAAAATGTGAGTACAAAGGTACTCAGCAAGACTTACACCAGAACTAGCTACATATGCATCGGTATCAACAAAGAGGGGTGGTGGAGTTTAACTGCAGCAAGCCAGCTTTGACTCGGTGGCTATCTTAAACTACGACTGTAAGCAACTCTTTTGAGGTGGCGCACACGAGTCCACATATTCACCATATCAATACAGCACTATGGATCCGCTCCCGTCTCCCTACGAGAACACCATCCATAGCACTCACGCTTATCTTGCGCATTTTAGAGTATCCACTTTCACTTGTCTATGAACTGTTATACGCAACCCAGAAGTCCTTTACCGCGGACACGGCTATTCGAATAGATCATTTATAACCCTGCAGGGGTGTACTTCGTCACACATGTTTCCACCACTTAGCGTCTGCACACGACATGTGCTCGGCAGACTTCAAGCGAAAGCCAACGTGGGTGTAGACCATGACCTGACTAACCGCACAAGTCTCTAGTCCAGGTTTATCGCCTATTCGGGTTCCATCCGCAAGGAAATCCGGTCGGGGTGTCCTCAACGGCCCCAAATGATGTGTACAGGGTCCCGAGACGCCAAACGGGCGCCCGGCATACCCGGCCACAGTGTATCTACCGCACCATAGCCCACCCCTAGGGTCAGCGCTACGCACGGCCGCCAACACATAACCTACAAACACCAGAAACTAGTTGCAACTCCTGGACAGAGGACGAGAGGGGTCAATAAGTCGAGCGGGGTCATATTTGAGGGCCCTATGTGTGGTAGTAGCTGTTTCATGGATCACAAACACAGAACTCAGTTCCTGAGGACGGTTTCAGTGAGACAACCCACCATGTACTCCTACATGGCCTCTCACCACTACCTTTACCAAATCGTGTTCACACACTTAGCTCACACATAGTAGGACATGTTCACACACCTTCGATTCATCCCCGATGAACCAGACCTGACACGACTCTATGCAATAGCAGGCATGACAAACAAGCATGAATGAGTAGGCACATCAGGGCTCAAACAACTCCTACTCATGCGAGTGGGTTTCATCTATTTAGTGTGGCAATGACAGGTCATGCAGAGGATAAGGGGTTCAACTACCGCAGCAAGTAACAGATGAATCGTTGTTGCCCTAATGCAGTAAAAGAGAGCAGGAGCGAGAGAGTGGGATTGTATCGGAATGAGCAAGGGGTTTTTGCTCGCCTGTTACTCCTGAAGATAATATTGTTCTTCGTCGGTGTCATCGATCTCATCGTCGAAACCACGTCTATCGAGAGGGGACAAATACCGGCAACAGAGAAAGAAACACAATCAATGCAATGCACAATATGATGCATGATCATGACATGTCAATATGCTGTGGTTTGAGCTAATGCAACTAGCAACATGTTAAATGGAGTTGGTTTGAACCCTAGGTTCAAATTCAAACTCCATATGTGAGAGTTTAAATTCCATTTATATGAATTGGCCTAAACAGCAGCCATAAGTTGTTCTAACATGCATGAAAATGCCATAAACAGATTACTTGAATTTTTCTGATAACTTTTCATATATAAATTATTTCATTTGGAGTTACGGTTTAATTTCTATGATTTTTAGAAGTTTTTGGGCATTTTCTGGAATTTCCTGAATAAGAATAAATCCAGAAAAAGAGTTACTGCGTCAGCACTACGTCACCGTGACGTCAGCAGGTCAACGGTGGCTGACCAGGTCAACCCTGACCAGTGGGGTCCACACGTCAGTGACCCAGTGCCGGTTTGTCTCACAGACAGGTGGGGCCAGTCAACGGCCATGTCAGCGTGGTCAACGCCGACGCGTGGGGCCACTGTGTTTAGATTAAGTCTAATTTAAACTTAACCCGAGGTTATTTAGTCGGTGGGTCCCTATTGTCAGTGGCTGAGGTGATTAAACTAAATGTGATTAGGCCATAATTTCGACGCCACGTCAGCAGTCGCCGGGGTTAATCGCCGGCGCTAGCAGAGGGCACCGGAGTTGCCCTCCTGGCCGTTTCCGGCGACGGGAGCAAGCGGGGCTGGCCTCTACGGCTGCGGCGTGACGAGGCGCTTTGATTTGTGGCCATAGGCGGTGCCGAGGCAGCGTGTAGCAGCAGTGGCGACGGCCCGGGCGGCGGACGAAGTTCGGGCAGGTGCGTGGACGCGGCAATGGTGCCCAGGCGAGCGAGCTAGCATGCTGAAGATGCAGAACGCGATGCCCTAAGCGTAACGTACGCACGCCTGGGACCAATTGGTCACCGGAGCCACGCCGACGTTGAGCTCAGGTGGCGGTGAGTGTCGGCCTTGATGGAACCGCGGCTAGAGGTCAGGGAAGACACGGGAAAGAGAGGGGGAATGCGTCAGAGCTCACTGGGAGGTCGCTGAGGAGCTCAGCGTGCTTTGGGGCGGCTCGGAGGCGACGAAATCATGGCAGCGATCTCGGTTGCTCGAGGAGGAAGATGAGGGCAGAGGCGGCTCCACGGGGCATCCGGGCTTGAGTACGTCGACGATGAGGAAGACGGAGTTGCGGCGGTTCTTCCAAACACAATGGATGGGCGAGGGAGGGCCGGTGGCTGTGGTGGTGCTCATCGGCGGCGGCAGGTGTGTTCGGTGGTTCCACACGGAGAGCATAGGAGGGGAAGGGGTCCAGGGGAGAGAGGGGAGAGGTGCAGCGTGGTGCTGGGAGTCTCCGTGGCGCTCGAATGGGTCCGGGGAAGGAGGAAGCAGGCAGGGAGCTGGCCACGGCGATCGCGCGCGCGTCGACACGCCTCTGCCTACTGGCAGAGGTTGAAGACAGCCGCTTTGCCTGATGGGCTGGGCCGCTAGCTGGAGTTGGGCCAGGTAGGTCCAGGTTAGTGGCCCAGTGGCCTTCCCTCTTTAATTTGTTTCTGTTTTCTATTTTTCTGCTGCTGTTTTGGCTTTAGTAAAAATACAAAAGCATTTTGTAAAATGCTGCAATAATTTGTGGACACTCTATGGATTATTCCAGTGGTCCACATTTAAATTCAGCATTATTTCAGCATTTAAATTATTTATAGTGTTTAAATGCCCAAATTCAAATATGATATGATTTAATTCAAAAATCCATGACTGACCTTGAAACATGTGCATCATTTTTGTCAGAGGTTTTAACCTTTTCTAAAAATGATGAACATTTTTAAAGGCATTTTGGGATTCTTGAAAAGGCTTATGGCTGACCCTATTTGATTTAATTGTTGGTGCTAGGGTTTGTCATCCCCATTTCAACTTTCTGAGAAATTTAAACATGATGACATGAATGCCTTAATGCAACTAATGACAAGCAAATTCTAGGGCTGTGACATAAACCAAAAGTCAAACTCGGCCCCACCGATTCTTCCTATCCGGCGCCACCGAGTTTCAAATGTCATAACCACTGCCACTAACCCTAGGCAAATCGGTCTCATCGATAGGGATCTCGGTCTCACTGAGATGGGGTTGTAATCTCTCTGTTTCCCTTCGTAACATTTCGATCTCACCGAGATGAGCAATCGGTCCCACTGAGATTGCAATGTAAACTCTCTGTTTTCCCTTCGTAATGTTTCGGTCTCACCGAAATGAGTGATCGGTCCCACCGAGTTTACCTGACCAACTCTCTGGTTAGCTTATTACCAAAATCGGTCTCACCGAGTTTGTGTAATCGGTCTCACCGAGATTACGTTATGCCCTAACCCTAATCATATCGGTCCTACCGAGTTGCATGTCGGTCCCACCGAAAACCCTAACGGTCAATAGCTTTGCTAAATCGGTCAGACCGAGCTTAACCATTCGGTCCCACCGAGTTTGGGAAGTTATGTGTAACGGTTAGATTTTGTGTGGAGGCTATATATACCCCTCCACCACCTCTTCATTCGTGGAGAGAGCCATAAGAAAAAACCTACACTTCCAACCTATTTTTTCTGAGAGAGAACCACCTACACTTGTGTTGAGACCAAGATATTCCATTCCTACCATATGAATCTTGATCTCTAGCCTTCCCAAGTTGCTTTCCACTCAAATATTCTTTCCCCCAAATCCAAATCATGTGAGAGAGAGTTGAGTGTTGGCGGACTATCATTTGAAGCACAAGAGGAAGGAGTTCATCATCAACACACCATTTGTTACTTCTTGGAGAGTGGTGTCTCCTAGATTGGCTAGGTGTCACTTGGGATCCTCCGACAAGATTGTGGAGTTGAACCAAGAAGTTTGTAAGGGCAAGGAGATCGCCTACTTCGTGAAGATCTACCGCTAGTGAGGCAAGTCCTTCATGGTCGATGGCCATGGTGGGATAGACAATGTTGCTTCTTTGTGGACCCTTCATGGGTGGAGCCCTCCATGGACTCGCGCAACCGTTACCCTTCGTGGGTTGAAGTCTCCATCAACGTGGATGTACGATAGCACCACCTATCGGAACCATGTCTCAAAAACATCCGTGTCTCCAATTGCGTTTGAATCTTCCAAACCCTTCCCTTTACATTCTTGCAAGTTGCATACTTTACCTTCCGCTGCTCATATACTCTTTGCATGCTTGCTTGATATGTATTGTGTTTGTTATACTTGTGCCGAAAATCCACTTCAACCTAAAGAATTTAAAAACTGCAACTTTTAGCACCTAGTGTCTAATCACCCCCCCCCTCTAGACACCTCTTCTCGATCCTTTAAATTGGTATCAGAGCTATGGTCTCCATTGCTTTGGTTTAAACACCATTGGAGGAAGATGGATGAGTCTACTTTGTGGAGTCTTAGACATAGAGTGCCTATCCTTGATGGAGAATATTTTCACGAGTGGAGAAATGAAATTCTTGAGATTTCCAATGAATATCATTTTAACAAGTACATTACAAGCCCTTGTGCACCTCATGTTGATCCTTTGCATCCTACCCTTGATGAGTCTATTGACATGATCCGCAACCTTAGAACTGTTAATCTTATCATTAGAGGCTTGTCTAGAAACTTGATTGAATGTTTGCCTACTCTTGATTGTGCCTACACTATATGGAGATTTCTTGAGGAATTCTTTCCAAATTATTCCTTGAAAGATCTAGATGAAATCCTCCATAAGTCTATTGCCTTGATTAAGATGAGTTCCAATGATCCCAAATTTGGTGACTTCTTATTTGAGCTTACTAATCTTACGAGTGCCAAAGGATATGTTGGAATCATTAGCAATATCATTTCTAGAGCTATTAGAATTCATAAAGATAACTATAGAAATGGTCATTTATCTAATGAATTACCCTCTCTAGGAATTGATCAATCACAAGATGAGGCTGAACATGGATACTATGATGAGGATGATGATGACAGTGACTATGATCTTAATGATGCAATGAGACACTTTGGTCTTATGGCAAATCTTCGCGGCTACATGGCTGGAGGAAAGGAATGGGTTCTTGATAGTGGATGTACTGATCATATGACCGGAGATAAAGACATGTTCCGTGAGCTTGCTGAAAACGACGGCCCTCGAAAGTACGTCACCTTTGGTGATAACTCAAAGGGTAAGGTGGTTGGCCTAGGTAAGGTGACCATCTCACATGATAGCTCCATACAAAATGTCATGCTCGTTGAATCTCTTGGGTACAATTTACTTTCAGTATCTAGACTTGCTGATTTCGGTTTCAATGTTTTATTCACTGAAGTAGATTGCCATGTGTTTCATAGAGACAATTGTAAAATGGTATTTACCGGAATACGTAGAGGTGATCTTTACATTGTTGATTTCACTAAAAAGGCTCAACCTAGAACTTGCTTAATAGCTAAATCCTCTAAAGGTTGGTTATGGCATAGACGATTAGGTCATGTTGGTATGCGAAACCTTGACAAGCTTATTAAAGGTGATCATATCCTTGGAGTAAAAGATGTTATATTTGACAAGGATAGACTTTGTAGTGCTTGTCAGGCAGGAAAACAAGTTGGAGGAAGTCATCGCACGAAGAACATCATGACCACGAGAAGACCACTCGAGCTACTTCACATGGATCTCTTTGGTCCAAATGCCTATAAGAGTCTCGGTGGTAACTCATTTGGACTAGTCATAGTTGATGATTTTTCAAGATTTACGTGGGTGTTCTTTCTTGATGACAAATCACAGGTCCAAAAGATCTTCAAAAACTTCGCTAGGAAGGCCCAAAATCAATTTGCCGTGAAGATCAAGAAGGTTCGAATTGACAACGGAATAGAGTTCAAGAACGCAAATGTGGATTCCTTTTTTGACGAAGAACAAATTTCACATGAGTTCTCGGCTACGTACACACCTTAACAAAATGGAGTCGTTGAGAACCGGACTTTTATTGAGATGGCAAGAACGATGCTTGATGAGTACAAGACGCCAAAACACTTTTGGGCAGAAACAGGGCCGGCCCTGAGGGGGGGCAGCAGGGGCGGCCGCCCCGGGCCCCCAGGATCGAGGGGCCCCCTCCCAGGTAATTACGCGAATGTAAAGTAGCCCATAAGCGATAGCTTCACGTAGGAAAAGAAGTAGCCAGATCAAAATAGAAAGGGACGGCAGGCAGCAGCATACGCATGTAAATCGCTTCAATCAACATACGATCAGGACAGAAAAAGGAGCAAGTACGCACGTAAATCACGTCGTGTCGTTATTATTATTACGAGAAACTCTCCTTCAGCAAAAGAAAATGATCGTGCGACATTAGTTCATCCCTAATTTCCTATTCTCTGTTCCATGGTTTCAAAACTCCAGATCCCAGGTCGCGCAGGGCAGACAGGTCTCCCGGCGCTGAACGCAGCGACGACGCAGCACGCACATCGCCGAGTGCTTGCCACCAGAAAATGCAATCGCATCGTCGCCGAGCGTCCAGCCACTGATGCCGATCTAATCAATCCAAGGTATATCATACTATAATTTTCCTACAATTTTCAGTAAAACTTCGTGCTAGAGGAAGAAATAGTTTGATACTACAATTTTCAGTAGCCAAGAAGGAATTCTAGAAGTTGGAAGGATTTTCATGTTAAATATTTGTTTGTTTTAATTGATCACTTCTTTGAAGAAAGGATTTAAAAAATTGATGGTGTTTAAAGATTTATTCAGATTTACGTACTGAATCGGTGATTGTTGCATCAGCTAAAAGGATGCTTTCCAACTTGAAATTATTGATGAACAAATTATGTATCAAGAAGAAATCGATGGATGGGATTGACATCGACACAATCGTAAGTGGCTTTGCATCGAAGAATTTTACAAGAAAATTTGTAGGTACATTGTATAAGTTATTTTATATAAATATTGGCTTTTGGATGCATTTAAGTAATTATTGATAACATTTTGTAGATGCATATATTATTTATTATTTTTTTTAGAATTGTTATTTATCATTGCTATGATGTTTATATTAAGGGGCCTCAAATTTTACTTTCGCTCCGGGCCCCCAAAATCTCAGGACCGGCCCTGGGCAGAAGCGGTTGAGATAGCTTGTCATGCTACAAATCGCTTGTATCTTCACAAGCTACTCGGCAAGACGGCATACGAGCTCCTCACCGGTAACAAACCACAAGTCGGATACTTTCGAGTATTTGGCTCAAAGTGCTACATTCTTGATAAGCATCGTCGCTCTAAATTTGCTCCTAAATCTCATGAAGGTTTCCTCCTTGGTTATGGCTCAAACTCTCACACTTACCGTGTCTACATCAATTTCACCCGAAAGGTTGGAGAGATGGTAGATGTGAACTTTGATGAATCTAACGGCTCGCAAGTAGAGAAATTACCAATTGATGTAGGAGACAAAGACCCTTCGGAAGCAATCCAAGACTTGTCTATTGACAATATTCGTCCAACGGAGGTAAAGGAGAATACTTCATCAGTCCAAGTGGAAGCTTCTACCTCAGGACAAGGTGACCCACGAGTTGATACGGAAGCATCCACAAGTGGGACACATCAAGATGAAGAAAACGAGGAAGTGCATCAAGATGAATGTCAACAACCTCCTTCTCCACCACGACAAGAGAATGACAACGTCAACAACGAAGAAGGCCAAGAAGAAGAACAAGATGAAGAAGATGTTCAACCAAGATCCAAGCAAAGCTTTCATGAGTTCGAGCAAGAATCGCCAAAGATCATGCCGTCGAGCAAATCTACAATGATATCCAAACCGGGAGAATCACTCGCTGTAAAACTCGTTTAGCTAACTTTTGTGAACACTATTCATTCATCTCTCGCATTGAACCTATGAAGGTTGAAGAAGCATTGGAAGATCCGGATTGGATAACGCTATGCATGAAGAGCTACACAACTTTGAGAGAAACAAGTGTGGACATTGGTTGAAAATCCCAACAACAACCACAACATCATTGGTACCAAATGGGTGTTTCGCAACAAGCAAGATGAAGATGGTCAAGTCGTCCGCAACAAAGCACGCCTAGTCGCCCAAGGCTACACTCAAGTCGAAGGTATGGACTATGGTGAGACATATGCCCCCGTTGCTAGAATTGAGTCCATTCGCATCTTACTTGCCTATGGTAATCATCATGATATCACCTTGCACCAAATGGATATTAAAAGTGCTTTTCTAAATGGTGAAATTGAGGAGGAAGTTTATGTTAAGCAACCTCCCGGATTTGTCAATCCTAAGAAACCTAATCATGTTTACAAACTTCACAAAGCTCTTTATGGTCTTAAACAAGCTCCTAGAGCATGGTATAAATGCTTGACCAAGTTCCTTATTGACAAAAAGGCTTTGAAATTGGAAAAATAGATTCTACTCTTTTTACTAAAAGGGTTAATGGAGAACTATTTGTATGCCAAATTTATGTCGATGATATTATATTTGGATCAACTAACCCTCATTTTAGTGAAAAATTTGGAAAGCTAATGTCGGAGAAGTTTGAGATGTCGATGATGAGTGAACTCAAATTCTTTCTCGGTTTGCAAATCAAGCAAACTAAGGAAGGCACCTTTGTATCTCAAATGAAGTACACCAAGGACTTATTCAAGAAGTTCAATATGCAAGAATGCAAAGGTATGACTACACCCATGCCTACTAGTAGACATCTTGATTTAACCAAAGAGGGTGAACCTGTTGATCAAAAGGTTTATCGCTCTATGATTGGTTCATTGTTATATCTATGTGCTTCACGTCCCGATATTATGCTAAGTGTGTGCATGTGTGCACGGTATCAAGCCGCTCCTAAAGAATGTCATCTTAAGGCCATGAAAAGGATAGTGAGATACTTAATCCATACACCAAATTTTGGCATTTGGTATCCAAAAAGGGCTTCCTTTGATCTTGTTGGCTACTCCGATTCGGACTATGCCGGTGACAAGGTTGATAGAAAGTCCACTTCGGGTACTTGTCAATTTCTTGCTAGATCTCTTGTATCTTGGTCCTCCAAGAAACAAAACTCGGTATCCTTATCCACCGCCGAAGGGGAATACATTGCCGCTGGATCATGTTGTGCTGAATTACTTTGGATGACCCAAACTCTTAAAGATTATGGGATATATGGGAAACATGTTCCATTACTTTGTGACAATGAAAGTGCTATTAAAATTGCTCACAATCCCGTGCAACATTCTCGAACTAAGCATATTGAAGTTCGTCATCATTTCATTCGAGATCATGTTGCCAAAGGGGACATTAATCTTAAGCATGTTCGCACCGATAAGCAATTGGCGGATATATTTACCAAACCACTTGATGAGAAAGTGTTTTGCAGGTTAAGAGGTGAATTGAACATCATTGATGCTTCAAACTTGGAGTAGGAACTCCATTTGATACATGCAAGGCATGAGCCTATGACACAATGGTGGATGAAGAAAAGGAAGCACACAACCATTCAAACACATCCTTTAACAAATTCTATCATGATTGTCATTTTGGATACACAAGTGCTCTTCCTTGCAAGAACTAACCCATGTAGGTAGATGAAATCAAACTCCAAGTTGTGCTCCCAACTCTTGATGAGCTACATCAACCTTGAGAAACCCACACAAGTTCAACTACATGATCATGATCAACACCACCACCCAAGGTATGTTATTCCATCTTAGAGAAGCTTTACTCCAAGTCATGGGATAAAGCAACTCAACAAGATGTGAATACATCAGGATGCTTTAACGAAAAATGGTAACCCCATTTTGAGCTTAAACGATGAGTATGACCAAAGATCAAGTGATCTCACTTGACTCCTAAGTCAATATACTCTAACATAGGTGACTTTGGCACCGCCCAATTCTAGATGAAGTTCTCTTGTGTTCTTTTCTGCGCTCTTGCATTTGTCTCATGCATATTTGTTTCCCTCTTAAACAAAAAAAACTTCATATAGATTCCTTTTAGTTTCTTCTCTTTTATTTTCTTTTCTGCATTTTCTGCATTAAATTCCTTGCAAACCCTTGTGAGATCTTACTTGTCTAGTGAGCTGAGGTCACAAGTGTTTTCTCTGCGATCAACTCGGTCACACCGGGCTATTTACTTCGGTCCAACCGAACCCTTTCGGTGCCACCGAAGCACCAAACTCGGTGCTACCGATTTCACTGCAGGAAAAACATATTGCCACTTGTTTCTGAATTCTTTTTGATCCAGCTTCACTCAATGAATCTTGTCCTTGACCAGCATCCTACTCAAATTGCTGCTTTGTTCTGTGACTCAAGGACCAAACCCATCATGACAAAAAATCCAGAAGAACCCTTCTTGGAAATTGATGTCAAAGGGGGAGAGAGAGATCATCACATCAAAGCTTAATCATATCTATAGGGGGAGAGAATACTCTAGACAAGAAAGAGACCCCAGATTCTTGGTGTTCAAGAGGAGAGAAGTCACATGTCTTCAAGAGGGGAAAGACATGTTCATATTTGCTCAATCGCATTAGCTCTGTTCATTTCCTTTGAGCTCTGTTTTTTTTCTGATTTTCTGTTCCCTATCTTCTCCCAATATCCCATGTTAGATTCAGGGGGAGCAAGACATCTAAGGGAAGGAAATCCTTGAATTTATTGCATATCTTTACCTTTGGGGACATGTCTTTATCCAATATGGTACTTAGGACTTACTCTACATGTCATCCCAATCTTGGTATTCTTGTGGTTTCTCTTGTTTACTCTGGCCAGTAGGTGTATCTGTGTTATCTAACCTTGTTTACGCAGGTTCATCCCATCCTCAGCCAACTCAAGACCACAAGGTAAGTATATGCATCACAGTCATGTGGATGAGAATTTCTTGCTGATGTATATACTGTTTGCAAGAACTAATGAGCATGAAGGTACATTTCTCATATTTTCATCATTTTCTCTGATGCATATAGCCAAGATACATGTAGCACATTGCTTACTATGTCATGTTTATGCATTCAGATGCTCCTATATTCCATATTCACATGATTGCATACTTGTAGGGGGAGCCTATGCAAGTTACATGTCTTTCCAAAGCTTTACTTACTACTCTTAATATCTTGATCTAAAGCTTTGATGTATGTTGTCATCAATTACCAAAAAGGGGGAGATTGAAAGCACAAGTGCTCCCTAGGTGGTTTTGGTAATTAATGCCAACATATCTCTTGTTGTACTAACATTTTTATCTAGTATGTCTCAGATAAGTTCAACAGTGAAGTGGAAATGGACTAGAGGATGTGAAACCCCTTCGTGATGCTAAGGACAAAGGATTGGCTCAAGATCAAAGCTCAAGACTCTACATTTTCTATTTTAGTGATCAAAGATCACATTGACTCTATAGGAAAAGCCAACACTATTAAGGAGGGATGATGTGTTGCTTAATGAGGTTCTTGCTCAAAGTGCTTAGTGATATGCTCCAAAGCCCTGAACTACTTTCTCACATCCACATAAGACCTAAACCAAAAGTCAAACTCGGCCCCACCGATTCTTCCTATCCGGCACCACCGAGTTTCAAATGTCATAGCCACTGCCACAAACCCTAGTTAAATTGGTCTCATCGATAGGGATCTCCGTCTCACCGAGATGGGGTTGTAATCTCTCTGTTTCCCTTCGTAACATTTCAGTCTCACCGAGATGAGCGATCGGTCCCACCGAGATTTCAATGTAAACTCTCTGTTTTCCCTTCGTAATGTTTTGGTCTCACCGAAATGAGCGATCGGTCCCACCGAGTTTACCTGACCAACTCTCTGGTTAGCTTATTACCAAAATCGTTCTCACCGAGTTTGTGTAGTCGGTCTCACCGAGATTACGTTATGCCCTAACCCTAATCATATCGGTCCTACTGAGTTGCATGTCGGTTCCACCGAAAACCCTAACAGTCACTAGCTTTGCTAAATCAGTCAGACCGAGTTTAACCATTCAGTCCCACCGAGTTTGGGAAGTTATGTGTAACGGTTAGATTTTGTGTGGAGGCTATATATACCCCTCCACCACCTCTTCATTCATGGAGAGAGCCATCAGAACAAACCTACACTTCCAACCTATTTTTTCTGAGAGAGAACCACCTACACTTGTGTTGAGACCAAGATATTCCATTCCTACCATATGAATATTGATCTCTAGCCTTCCCAAGTGCTTTCCACTCAAATCTTCTTTCCACCAAATCCAAATCCTGTGAGAGAGAGTTGAGTGTTGGGGAGACTATCATTTGAAGCACAAGAGCAAGGAGTTCATCATCAACACACCATTTGTTACTTCTTGGAGAGTGGTGTCTCCTAGATTGGCTATGTGTCACTTGGGTGCCTCTAACAAGATTGTGGAGTTGAACCAAGGAGTTTGTAAGGGAAAGGAGATCGCCTACTTCGTGAAGATCTACCGCTAGTGAGGCAAGTCCTTCATGGGCGATGGCCATGGTGGGATAGACAAGGTTGCTTCTTCATGGACCCTTCATGGGTGGAGCCCTCCGTGGACTCGTGCAACTGTTACCCTTCGTGGGTTGAAGTCTCCATCAACGTGGATGTACGATAGCACCACCTATCGGAACCACGTCTCAAAAACATCTGTGTCCCCAATTGCGTTTGAATCTTCCAAACCCTTCCCTTTACATTCTTGCAAGTTGCATGCTTTACTTTCCGCTGCTCATATACTCTTTGCATGCTTGCTTGATATGTATTGTGTTTCTTAAACTTGTGCCAAAAATCCACTTCAACCTAAAGAATTTAAAAACTGCAACTTTTAGCACCTAGTGTCTAATCACCCCCCTCTAGACAGCTCTTCTCGATCCTTTCATGGGGACGGGAATGAGGCCCGTCCCGTCCGTCGCTGCTCCTCCTTGCTTCGACACGCGCCCAGGCTAGCGATACATGCAGTGCCATGTAGACAGGCAGGCAGTTGAGGTGGCGCGGTGGTAGGGCCTTCATGAAGGTCCGCATGCCGCCACGCAGGTGTCTGCTGATTTGGCCTGGAAGTCGCATGTTTCCACGTAGGTGCCTGCCCAGCTGGTTGGGCTGGCAGCTGCATGCGAACGGCGGTGGTAGTCTTGGCTGGTACGGGTTTGGCAGTGGCCCTGCTGATGCCCTCGGCAAGGGTCTTGCCGGGGACCCGGCAAGGGTCTCTGTCGTGGCGTTGCCTTCATCCCCATCAAGGGTCTTGCTGGGGGCCTTGCTGTCATCCCCGGCAAGGGTCTTGCCGGGAGCCTTGTGGACTTCCTCGGCTAGGATCCCGCCGAGGGTCGCCGTCTTCTGGTCCTCATCTGATCTTGAGTATTCTCTGTCTTCACAAAGATCTGTATGCCACCATGGAGGTGCCTCCCGAGCCCTGGCCCAACGTGGTTGATGGTGTAGGAGATCGTGGGCTCAAGGGTGGCGCGCTCCGCTGGTGTTGGGCGAGCTACCCCGGCAAGGGTCTTGTCGGGGCCGCTGAGGCTGCCCCGGCATGGGTCTTGCCGAGGGAACCTGCTTCGCCCCTCTGCTCTTTGTGCTCTCGGCCTTAGCGTTGTCTTGTTTGCCTTGATGCTTCGGATTCTCTCCGACTTCCCCCCTCTGCCCTGCTAAGTGTGGCCGCGGCACGTGGCTCTGACCGCCCGCGCACAAGTAAAGGGGTCAAAAGGAGAGCCCCTACTTTTGTACACCGATAGGTTTAATCAGTATGAATGAGCCGTTCCTATTAGTCATTATGTAATAGACCAAAATTTATCTGCATATCTCTCATGAGTCGGCTAGAACTAACACACCCGGCTCATCCTGAATAAGAAAACAAGCAACATGCATTAGACCCCAAGTGCCATGTGTTATTGCGTGCAAATCACTTGGGACTTGTGAGAAAGAGTCAACTCCTTTGAATTTTTTTCGTTTGATAGACATTATCCCCCAAGTGCCGAGTGTTGTTTGCTTGCAAAGCATTTGGGACTTGTATTTTGTCATCCGCCATGAAACTGAACGAACTTGTGCTGTATGGAGGCTACGACCACAGAACTGGAATGCCAATTGTCTGAGGCCAAGACCCGGCTGGTGACTCAAGAGACTGACACAAAGAAAGCTGAATCCAAATTCCAGTTGAGTGTGTCTGAGGCAGAAAAACTGAAGACCAGCTTCACTGCCAAGAAAGAGGCTTTGGCCAATGAGAAGACCGCCTTGACGCAGCATGCTGAGAAGGCTGAGGCGGCTCTGGAAGAGGTTACCATTGAACTCACTAGTTTAAAGAACCATGTGTCTTAGATGGTTTCTGCATCTTTGGTAAGTCACCTTGTTGTTTACTCAAAGTAAATATTTGTCATCATAATATGAACCACCACTTATGCAATTGTGTAAACTTTGTAGGCCCAGGAGTAGCAACCTAAGCCGAGACATGTTGGTAAAGCTCAAGGCGGTTTACACGCTTATTGAGAAATTATACACTGGGGCTCAACAGACTCTTGCCACTATCTCTCCTGCAAATCAAGAACCAAACTTATTAAGTGATGTCTTGAAGAAGTTGTCTATCTTGCCCGCTAGGTTCCAAGAAATCAAGCGATCCTGTGCTAGAGCTGGAGCTGTGACAGCTTTAAGCCGTGCCAAAGCTTGGGTACCAGAATTAGACCCGGCGCATGTAGCCAGTGGATATCCCGGCCTCAAAGAAGATGGAACGCCTTTCGACGAAGAAGATTTTGCTGCTCGTGTCAAGGAAATTCGCCCTCATGCTACAATCGTTGCCGAAGAGACCAACCTCACCAAGTATCAACCGGGTTATGATGCAGACAACCAGAAGATGGCGACTCCTTCATATAAAGTTATGGATTTAATCCCGCCGATCCGTAAACACACCTTCGCCCCTGACATCAATCCGTCTGGCCTGATTGATAACGAGGCTGAATTTCTCGCCCTTCGTGGCTTTGACTGGTCCAAACCCAACTTCCAGACTGTCATGGAATTGTCACGGCAGATGTCCTAGTGTGAAGACTTAGTCATGGAGCCATCGCAATGAGGTTAGCTTAAAGGGGTTAATCAGGATAAAGGACACGAGGAGTTTATACTGGTTCAGCTCCTTGCGGTGAAGGTAAAAGCCTAATCCAGTTTGAGGTGGTATTGCTAGGGTTACGATGACCAGGGAGCGAATACGCTTGACCTGGCTCTCGATGTCTTGTTTCTTGTCCCTAAACCGCCGCTGGGTCGTCCCTTTATATACACAGGTTGACGCCCAGTCGGTTTACGGAATCCCGACTGGCTCATAAACGTGTCCGGTTCGGTATTTACTCTTTCCTAACGTACAATACAAGTTATATACTTTATGGCAGTTTACATCTATGGGTCCTAACCCGCCTCTGGACCTTGGGCCTTGCTACTAAGTTTACCTTGTAAAGCGCCATCCTTCATGTCTTCTTGGGCTTCAATACGGGTGAGTCACTATGATCATAACCCGACCCCTCCAGGGCGGTTTATACTCAATAGTTATATCCCCAACATTAGGCCCCAGGTTGATTTGAACTTGTTCATATCAATCTTCAATACTTAGAAAAAACTCTTCTTCATTACCTTCACGAAACTTATAATTTGCCATGACGTCATCTTCTAGAATCATGATAACCCCCCGTGACATCACCTGCCACTGCCTTTATACAGAGCTTAAATCTTTAAATATGCCTCCTTTTCTTTAAACCTCCGAAAATCAAGGCGTCTATACATCGACATATCCATTTTTTGACCGCCTCGATTCCCGCGCTTGCCACTTATCCATTTGCCTTATAAATAGGACCGGGGGTCCCTTTCACTCCCCCCCCATGCCTATTCATCTCATCATCTTCCTTGCGACTGATACGTCCATTTTGCATCATGCTTTTATATCGATATTTATTGCATTATGGGCTGTTATTACACATTATGTCACAATACTTATGCCCATCCTCTCTTATTTTACAAGGTTTTCATAAAGAGGGAGAATGCCCGCAGCTGGGATTCTGGGCTGGAAAAGGAGAAAATATTAGAGACCTATTCTGCACAGCTCCAAAAGTCCCGAAACTTCACAGAAGACGTTTTCAGAATATATAAAAAATACTCAGCAGAAGATATTCACCAGGGGGGCCACACCCTGCCCACGAGGGGGGGGCGCGCCCAGGGCGCGCCCCCTACCTCGTGGGCCCCCTGGTGGCCCTCCGGTAGCCATCTTCTGCTATATGAAGTCTTTCGATGGGAAAAAATAATAAGCAATCTTCTCGAATGAAACTCCGCCGCCACAAGGCGAAACCTTGGCGGATCCAATCTAGGGCTCCGGCAGAGATGTTCTGCCGGGGAAACTTCCCTCCCGGAGGGGGAAATCATTGCCATCGTCATCACCAACGCTCCTCTCATCGGGAAAGGGCAATCTCCATCAAACATCTTCATCAGCACCATCTCCTCTCAAAACCCTAGTTCATCTCTTGTATCCAATTCTTGTCTTCAAGTCCGGGATTTGTGCTAGTAGGTTGCTAGTAGTGTTAATTACTCCTTGTAGTTGATGCTAGTTGGTTTAATTGGTGGAAGATCATATGTTCATATCCTATATGCATATTAATACCCCTCTGATTATGAACATGTTTATGCTTTGTGATTAGTTACGTTTGTTCCTAAGGACATGGGAGAAGTCTTGTTATTAGTAGTCATGTGAATTTGGTATTTGTTCGATATTTTGATGAGATGTATGTTGTCTCTCCTCTAGTGGTGTTATGTGAACGTCGACTACATGACACTTCACCATTGTTTGGGCCTAGAGAAAGGCATTGGGAAGTAATAAGTAGATGATGGGTTGCTAGAGTGACAAAAGCTTAAACCCTAGTTTATGCGTTGCTTCGTAAGGGGCTGATTTGGATCCATATGTTTCATGCTATGGTTAGGTTTACCTTAATACTTTTGTTGTAGTTGTGGATGCTTGCAATAGAGGTTAATCATAAGTGGGATGTTTCTCCAAGTAAGGGCAGCATGCAAGCACTGGTCCACCCACATACCAAATTATCAAAGTACCGAACGCAAATCATATGAACGTGATGAAAACTAGCTTGACGATATTCCCATGTGTCCTCGGGAGCGCTTTACATCATATAAGAGTTTGTCCAGGCTTGTCCTTTGCTACAAAAAGGATTGGGCCACCTTACTGCACCTTATTTACTGTTGTTACTTGTTGCTTGTTACAAATTATCCTATCACAAAACCTAACCATGTTCTGGACCCGGCGAGTCAGCTAGGGAGCTATGGACCAGGTTCTTAGTCCAAAAGAACCAAATGGTCGACTGTCCGGACGCAGAAGCCCTTGCGGCCTTCAGACACAGCGTCTGGGACGAATGGCTAGCGCGTCACCTCGGCCAGGAAGCACCCAAATCCATGGCAGGCCTTACCGCTCTACTGACCCGCTTCTACGCGGGAGAAAACAACTGGCTTGCTCGTAAAAGCAACGACGCCAGCAGCCTAGGCACCTCCGAAATCCGAGATGGCAATGGCAAGCCACAATGAAACAAACACAATAGTCGCAGTAATATACGCGACACAGTGGTGAACGCCGGATTTCACAATTGAAGCCCGGTCAACGGAAGAAGCCACTAAAGGCAAACCAGGATGGACCATCCACCCTTGACAGGATATTGGACCGACCTTGTCAGATTCATGGTCAACCTGATATGCCAGCTAATCATACCAACCGAAACTGTTGGGTCTTCAAGTAGGCAGGCAAGCTTAACGCTAATCACAAGGGGAGGAGGCCACCAGGCGATAAAGATGACGGATCGGCTCGTCAGCAGAACGCCAGGGGCCAGAAACAGTTTCCCTCCGACGTTCGACTACTTCGGGAACGCGAATAGCAGTCCGTCTTCTGTCACCCACGTACTGTACTGGCAAAATTTGCACCACGTGCACATCACTACGCACTCAAGATACCATGGGCATCGGCGGAAGCATAATATGGACAACCCTGCAAGCATTCCTGTAACATTTTCTATCTGATTACTTTATTTTTCTGTATCATCCCTAAATAATAGGTGACCAGCTGGACAACATCTACAACGGACTCTATCGGAGTTCGGATCCATATGCTCACCTAAGGGGCTACTTCCGTTAAGGATTCCCCTCCCCGAGGACGGGCAACACAGACGTGCAACAGGAGGTCCAAAATAACATTTGGTGGACCATACTCTTTATTCCAAGCCTGTAATATGCCCTTCTTCCTCTGATCCCGACCCCGAGCATGTCAAATAGCCGAGTTCACGGTTCCTTTTTTATTATATATAGGGACTGTCTATTTGACATTTCACTGTTTTTCAATTCAACGACATTCAAATTCCCCAACCAATGAATAGATGACACATGTTTGTCCCAAACCCCCCCACCCCCACCGGCCGCTATTTATTTTCTCATTTCGGGTTAAATGAATTGGGAAAAACCCTGACCCGGTTTCAACTAAAGCGGCATCACCACCAAACCTTGCTGCTCGGCAGCCTCACTGGACTACAGCAAACAGCTGGCCATCAACTTGCTACCCACAGAAACACATGCCCCTTGGGAACTCTTCAACCGCTCCTACATAGAAGCTGCAGAGATCTCACCTAACACACACCACAAAAGAAAGAAACAAATCAGGCTGATGGCCATGGAAGAAGGGGGAGAAGAACAAAGAGCACATCAAAATCAGATAAGGTAGGCATCCATGGGAGACAGGGGTGAACCTGGAGAGGAAGGTGAAGGTTTACCTAGAGAAAAGCAAGAAGGAACAACAACAGCTTCAATTCTTCACCCGCTTAGGCAATTGGGGAAATCCCAAGAAAATCAACAGGCCAGGAACAAAAAACTACTGCTACCCCCTAGCATATCAATTCTTCACCCCTTCACCTCTCTTACAAGGAAAATCTGTAAAAACAAAATGCGTCAGAGAAACTAGATACGGGTTAAGAAACGATCAGTAGACAAAAACTATATACTCTGGAAATAATTCATCACTAGCAGTAGGCAGAACTTGGATAGTTTTATAATTTACACTGCAAGAACACATAGTGCTTGATTGAGTCTGGAAAGAACAATAGCATGCCAAGAAGTACAGTGGAAAATCCCCCTAGTAGTTACACTAAAAACTGGCTGCACAGACCAAGAATTACAGTGCAAAATCCCCTAGTAATTACATAATAATTTCCAGTGCAGAATGCATAGAAATTACAATGGAAATTGCAGAAATTACAGTGGAAATTGCATGGAATTTTCAGTGGAAAATTCCATAGAAATTTCAGCGCATGAATGTTGATGCATCAAAACTTAGACTGGAACAAACCTACTGTATTTACACTATGAAAATACTACTGCAAATTGTACTGTTACTGACACTTCTTTTCCAAAAAATGCAGATTGGGAGCATGGCAAGAACAATAACAGAAGACGATCTACTGTCAATGTCATAGGAGATATCATCCTAAATGTGAGTACCAAAAAAAGTGGCAAAACACTTACATGAGAAATGATCAGTACGAGAAAAGCAAAAACTCACACACAAACACATTGCAGGAATCATTTTCATTTACTGTGCTCCTACAGTCAAGACATTATATACAAGGTAAGAAACTAACCCCTATAAATCTCAGCTGCCTGGAAGATGGTTTGATTACTTGGCTTCCCCATTTGCAATTCAGTAAAGCTATTTCAGTATTACTATTAATTTAGTACTACTGTTACATCAAGAACTCCAGTTTAATGAACATGTTGCATACAAGTACATTCAACAAATGGTACAACACAACTAAGAGGGGAGGAGTCCAGTAACAACCCATCAGTACATTCTACAGTAAGAGAAGTGAAATGTAGAAAAAAAATCATGAATTCACACAAAAAAGAGAGAAACTTATGACTTTAGTATTCTTGTGCAGACATTTGGAGAACTGGAAAATGAAGCTACACAAAATGAAGAAGGTGCAGCAGAACAGAACCCGTGGTGGCATGCAGACCTGTTTGGCACCATGAACTTGGAACATGTGGGTTCATGAAGACAAAATTCAGTAAGAAGACACATATCATAGAAGTTGAAAACTAGTAAGAAATTTATGACTAAAGCAAAATGCTAAAATATAGGTGACTGAAGACGATGACCCTCCATGCTAAAAAAGTTCACACACACCAGAAGAAATAAAACATAATCAATAGCAATAAATCAAATGAATAATACATAAAAAAATACCTGCAAATGAACCATAAGACAAAAAGCCTTCAGTGGCCTCCTCCCATAAGAGCGGCTATTATTCTATCAAGCTCTACAAACTGCTTGACTTCGTTACCTCTTCATGCTAGTACATGTGGCTTGACATCAGGAACAGAGTGGAGACGAAAATTGAGATGATCAAGGTAAGAAACCTATAACAACAAACACAAACAGAGTTAAAAACAAAGAAAAATACACTACACAAAATAGAATGAGCTACATATGGAAAAAACTTACAGCAAAGGCGTAATGGCAGCCACCAAATGTCACTGAGCTTTTCGAAGCAACTTTAGTAGAATCCTTGAATTTCTTAATACTAGACAGCTATCGGCATTCTGGGAACAGGGGTCCCCAGACTTGCCTGCCTGCGGCCTGCGGCGTGGCTCAGTTGGGGGCCCAGCGCGGCCCATCTTCATCAGCCCATGCTCAAGACCCTCATGAGGGGCCAAGCCTCGTGGGGCGGACGACAGGAAGCTTCCTCAAGAGTGGCCTCATCAGCTAGGCTCGTGAGGAGGCGGAGAGATCAATGCAAGGGTACCTCGCGAGGATCCCATGACGCAAGCCATGACGATCAAGGCTAGGCGGGCACCAGGCGAGCGCCGGCCTGCGCAGGGTCCTTGTTTCCCCTTTGGTGCAAAGGGGGCAAGCACAGGCCAAGGTATCAGGCAAAGGTTACCATTCTGGTGCAACGAGACCAAGACCAGCCGGACGGCCGGACGAAGGTCACCATGGAGCCCAAGACGGCGTCATCACCAGTGCTTTTGGCAGCCGAAGACCACCTTTGGTCAGGATAACTTGTATTAGATGTTCCCCTTCAAAATGGCCAATTGTTGGTGCCCTTCCCGCTCAATTATTCAGGGAGAGGCCTTGGGCCTCTCTAAATAGAGCTAGCCACCACAAAGTAGAGGGACAACGAGAGATCTGGTAGAACCCTAGCAGAGAGAGAGAAAACCCAGTAGAGACTAAGTAGAACACACCGCATCAGCTCAAGAACACCCCTCGCGAGGCTGTTCTTCCCTTGTACTATCCATCATTAGCCCCATAGGCAATCCACCACACCACACACTGGAGTAGGGTATTACACCACAACGGTGGCCCGAACCAGTATAAACCTCGTGTCTCCTGTGTTGTTCATCATTTTCATCTTAGTTCGCACGAGAGGATCGGACGTAGATCGGTAGGGGAGAGATCTCCGCACGCACCCTAGTGTTCAAACCTCAAGGGTCTGCCGGAACCCGAAATCCAACATTTGGCGCGCCAGGTAGGGGTGCGCCGGAATCTTTCTTCCGCTGTTCGCGTGTGATCTTCCGTCGTGTCCATGGCTGACGCTCGTCGGGCTCGCGCCGAGCGCCGGGCTGCTCGCGCCACTCGCGTCACCCAGACGGCGCCCGTCGGCGGCCCCCTCGTCGTTCCCCGTCGCCCGCCGCCAACGCCGCCACCGGCCCGGCGGGGAACGAGCAGAAGGCCTCGTCCCAGCATCCTTCGGTGCGGCGGGATGGCCGCACTGCCACCCCGTCGCTGACTCCAGCTGGATCGTCGTCCCACGCCCGTCGCGCACCCATGGATGCGCACACCTCACTGCTCTTGGTGCGGGAGCTCCTGCAATATCGCCCCATCGACGACCTCTACAAGGACTGGCTTGCCCACATCACCGAGCTCGTTAGTGCTGCAGGGGGCTCCCCCTTGCGGTCCCTCTCGCTGCCTCGCCCTCCGTCCCGTGCAGGGGGCGATGATCAGGAGGCGCCTCCGCCGCCTCCTCCCGAAGAAGGTGCCTTGGCTCCAAGGCGCGCAGCCCCCGGGCGGGACCATCCACGTCCGGCGCCTGCGTAGCAAGAAGGGAGCTGCCAAGAGATCCCACGTCCCCGGGAAGGTGCTCGCGCACTCCCAGCGCCGGCACGCCAAGATCGCGCCCCAGCGCCTCCACGACAAGGCCCCGCGCTGCTCCAAGTGGCTGCGCATGGTGACCCACAAGAACAAGTCCAGCACCAGCAAAGGGCGCCAGTGGCCATGGCGGACTTCCTCGCCTTCACCCCTGAGCTGCGCAGCGTCACATGGCTAGGCAACTTCAAGCCTGACCTCCCTCCCCTCTACGATGGCACAGCGGACCCCGCGGAGTTCCTACAGCTCTAAGAGCTGGGCATCGTAGCCGCCAACGGAGACGAAAAGGTCATGGCGAATTGGTTCCCCATGGCGCTCAAGGACGGCGCCCGCACCTGGATCCTGAACCTGGCTCCCGGCACGATCACCTCCTGGAGCGAGATGCGCACCCGCTTCATCGCCAACTTCCAGGGCACTCGCGACCGGCCCCCGGCCGTGAGCGACCTGCGCCGCATCAAGCAACAGTAGGGAGAAACCCTGCAGAAGTACATCCAGCACTTCAACTACGCTCGCCTCAAGTTCCCCAACGTGATTGAAGAAGCTATCATCTCAGCCTTCTCCGATGGCGTGCGCGACGTCAAGATGAAGGAAGAGCTAGCAATCCATGAAGACCTATGCACATCCCTGAAGCTGTTCAACTTGGCGACCAAGTGCGCCAGGGCTGAGGAAGGGCGCCTCTCCCTCCTCGAGCTCTCGGCAGCCGACTCGGAAGAAAAGAAGCTCAAGGCCAAAGACGTGAAGCGCAAGGGGGCTGCCGTGCTAGCAGCGGAACCGGACACCAAGCGAGGCAGGGATCAGTCTGAGTCATCCAAGGGCGGATGGTACTGCGTGTACCATGACCTCCACACCCACAACACCAACGAATGTCAAGAGCTCAGAGCCATGCGAGATGGGCGAATCGGCCGACGCCCAGAGCGCAACGACAGGGGCTATGGCCGAGGAGGAGGAAGAGGTGGCGGACAATGGGAAGACCGGGGCCTTTGCCAGGGATGGCGTGACCGCCCTCGCGAGGACCTCTAGCAGGACTAGCCTCGCGAGGGAGGCTGGAGGGACCAGCCTCGTGAGGGCCACCCGCACGGTAACGCAGGCCTCCCTCCTCTGCCGCCTCCACCAAGGAGGAACGAAGACGCACACCAAGACGATGGGGCTGGGGGCTTCCAAGAGCCGCGTGCAATTGCTTGCATCTTGGGTGGCGCCCAGGCCCCAGCCTCACAGCGCATCTTCAAGCAGTTTGCTCGTGAGGTGAATGCAGTCCTTCCCAAGATTGAGGCCACGCGCCCTCTCAGGTGGTCTTCGTGCGCGATCACGTTCAGTTCCACAGACCAGCTCAAGTGTGCGGCAACGGCCGGAGTCCTCCCGATGCTTTGCTCCCCAGTCATCAGCAACGTGCAGGTCACCAGGACCCTCATCGATGGCGGGGCAGGACTCAGCGTCCTGTCCGTCGAGACGTTCGACAATCTCCAAGTGCCTTACGACCAGCTTCAGCCGACCAAGCCTTTCTCAGGGGTCACCGATGGTTCCACTATTCCAATTGGGCAGGTTCGCCTTCCGGTCACCTTCGGGCAACACAACAACTACCGCACCGAGCTCATCGACTTCGACATCGCTCACATCCGCCTGCCGTACAACGCCATCCTCGGGTACCCAGCCCTAGCCAAGTTTATGGCAGTGACTCACCATGGTTACAATGTCCTCAAGATGCCAGGAAGCGGTGGGGTCATCACCGTACCCTATGAAGAAAGGGACGCAGTGTGCTCGCTTGAGCGTGCGTTCCAAGCCACAGCAATCGAAGACCCAGATCACGGGAGCGGGAGGCCTCCCGAGGCGACCCTCAGGAAGAAGACCTCACCTGGCCCGAGCCACAAGGAGGCAGGAACCTCCGGAGGTATTGCATCAGGATTCGCGCCCGATCAGGGAGCGCCACCCTCTCACGCATAGGAAGGCACGCCTGGCGCCCTCCTCAGGGAGGGCTCGGGGGCTCTCTCTTGGAGAGCCGCCGACCTTGCCAAGGTCCCGGGGGAGGCGCTCGGGCACCACTTGGAGGGGTGCTTTCAAGTACGCTTCCCTTAGGAAGGTACAAGTCAAAGGAGGCCAAACCCTCAGGAGTTCATCGCAAGGAACACCCATGAGCTACAAGAGTCCAGAGTCATGCGCGGCAGCCGCCGCTTACCTGCTGTGGACCCACACCCAGGCGAGGATGGAGGACTGCACGTCTGCGTCGACGTAGTAGGGCTCAACCGAGCTGCGTCCCAGAGGCGCCTATGGCCTTCGGCCGTAGGGCGCTGCGAGGGACCACCTCATAGCTACGTTCGCATGCCCTTCGGCCTGCCGAGCGCAGTCGCCGCACATCAGCGCCTGTTTAGGAGCATTCTGGAGGCTCAGGAGGTAAGACACTGCGCAGTCCTGGCGGAGGTGGCGATGGCCCCTAGAGACCTGCACGTGCCACCGGAGCCTCCCGAGGCCCCTGGGCCTGGGGGCTCATGAGGGCCGGCGTCTTGACCGCGCATCGCTTACTTCCTCAGCATCACTTCATCTTCAACAGTACCAGGTGGCATCTTTCAGAGTTCTACTTTCAGCTGGGAGCGCCCACAGGGTTGCACCATTCCCAGGCCACGCGGGTCTGTCCCCGCGACATGTATCCATTTTGGTTATGCTCTTTAGTTACCTTTTTGGGGGCGCCCCTCGGGCTGCTTCATCCCCATGCCGCTCGGGCCCGACCCAGCGGTGGTTGCTTTTACCTGCGCTTGCTTGAAATTGGATTTCCTATGTGCTTAACATACCTGAACTAATCACCTGCTCGATCGACGCCTATCTGAAGAGCCGCTCGCTCTGGCACGGCACGTGCGCACGGGTCTGTCCCTGCAGCGTTGATAAACCTGAGTGGTCGAGCTCTGGCCACGGCAGCCCCGCACGGCGCCACCTCACCAGGCCCTCAGTGCCCTGACCGCTCCCTCAGAGTGACCATAGGTTGGCCGGCGACCGTAACGACAGGCCTTGTTTCTCCTCATGATTGGTGCGCGGGACCTACTCCAGGAGTAACGTTGGAGGTGTCGAGAGCTCTCTCTCCCACTCTTCGGCACAGACCGCTTGCACGTTAAAGGGGGGGTACCTGAGCATCGCGACTCATGGGCTCCTACTGGCTCTCCAGCCCTCACCCCCTGGCCTTGACCCACGGCATCGCGACCTGTCATACCAGCGGCGGCTGAGCTCGCTCGAGGGCGGGACCTGAGGACGTAGAGCGTTAAGGAAAGTGCGGGGGAGTGGGAAGAAGCTCGCGAGGGCCTTACCCAGCAGTACCTCGGCCACTGCCTCTCGGGCCGGGCGCCTCTCTGAGGAACTACGTCAGACGCACAAGATAAGTTGCACCCTCGCAAGAGCTAGACCAACGCAGCGCTAAATCCCCGCCCAATGCAGCTCTGTCACGGCGACGCTACCTTCCTTTCTCGCCCAGCAAGGATTGCTTGAGCACTAAAGGGGACCTCCCGAGCATCGCGACTCGGGGGCTCTTAACAGACCTCGGGCCGCTCACCTCCTGGCCTTGACCACGGCATCATGACCTGGCATACCAGCGACGGCTGAAGCTTTCCTGGGGACTGGGACCTGTCAGCGTAGAGCGCCAAGTCCTCGTGAGGATAGAAAGGGGGAGCTTAGCCGGAACAGAATGGACACCTCACGCCAATTCATATTAAGGATATAGTATTTACAAAACGCACGACATACGCCTTACATACCCCCGCGGGGTGTTGCTTTAATTCCTCACAGGGAACAAAAGGTGCTAACCCTAAGGGACGCTACTTGCTAGCACCTCCCCAAGCGACGCCATCATCAACAGTGGGCTGCCCAGTGATGGCGCCAATCCGATCCAGATCAGTGGCGTCGGCGGCTCGATGCAGCTGCCCCACTCCGAGCACGGCGCGAGCTCGGAGGCTCGTAGCTGTCGTCGCTCGTCTCCGGGGTCGCGAGGAGTTCGGGGGAGCCGTTGAAGCCCTCAGACCCTTCCCTGCTGCATGAGGAGCTTCAGGAGGACCAATGGGCGGGGCTGTTCCTCGCCAGTTTGTCACCCCTGCCGCTTCCCTTAGGGCAACATTCCAGCCGGCGTCCTTCTGCATCAAAGACCTTGAAGAACATCAAGAAGGCGCCATCGTATTCAAGATGGATCACCAAGGTGCCGTCCGCGCGACAGACCCGGGCAATCTCACCCCAGCCCCGGGTCATGAAGACCTTGCCCGGAGCGACGACCGCGACCTCCGCTCCGGTTGCAGGGGTGCCACAGTTGGCGTGCTGTAGCCAGAGCTCCAGGGCCCCGCTCGGCGGCATCTCGAAGGCGAAGGAGGGAGGAAGGCGGATCCATGAAGTTGGAGGCATGGCGGCGTGGAGCACAAGCTCGCGAGGGGAGCGCTCCGCGTGGACTCCAGGGGGGATGACGCGCACCACTATGACTCGCCGGCGTCGATGGCGACGCTGTCGGTGTTGCTCGGCGCCCTCCCCCCTGGGGCCTACGACGCGGGCGTACAAGGGCAGCGGAAACCCAGGCGGCGGCCACTCGTACCATGGCCTCGACACCTCCTGCCAGACGCCTTCGTCCCGGCGAAAGAGGATTGGCCGCTTCTTCGGCGGGAGGGGGTCAGGACCCTCTCTGGGGGCCTTTCCCTTCTCCCGAGCTGAAAACCGGCGGATCGGTGCCATTGGTGCAAGAGGAAGCAAGGATGAGGAAGAAGAAGAGGAGGAGTAACGGAAAGGGGTGAACTGGCGGAGCTCACGCAGCCCCGTACTTATAGCCGGGGAAGGACAACCGCCGAGCACCATGACCTCAGGTAATCATGACCCATATCTCTGCATGCAGGAACTTGTCAAGTCATGCGGTTGCCGAGGCATCGTGGGAAGGGCAGACGCCCACATCCAATCAACCGCCATGCGGCGCCCAAGGCTGCAGGCTGTTAGGGCCTGCGGCACTTCATGCTTGCCCCTTCGCTTTTCTGCTAAGCCAAGCCTGCGCGCGCCTTGGGCCCGGGGGCTACTGTCGGCGTTCTGGGAACGGGGGTCCCCAGACTTTCCTGCCTGCGGCCTGTGGCGTGGCTCAGGTGGGGGCCCAGGACGGCCCATCTTCATCAGCCCAAGCTCAAGACCCTCGCGAGGGACCAAGCCTCACGGGGCGGACGACAGGAAGCTTCCTCAAGAGCGGCCTCATCAGGCAGGCTCGCAAGGAGGCGGAGAGATCAATGCAAGGGTACCTCGCGAGGATCCCATGACGCAAGCCATGATGATCAAGGCCAGGCGGGCGCCGGCCTGCGTAAGGTCCTTGTTTCCCCTTTGGTGCAAAGGGGGTAAGCACATGCCAAGATATCAGGCAAAGGTTACCATTCTGGTGCAATGAGACCGAGACCAGCCGGACGGCCGGACGGAGGTCACCGTGGAGCCCAAGACGGTGTCATCACCAGTGCTTTTGGCAGCCGAAGACCACCTTTGGTCAGGATAACTTGTACTAGATGTTCCCCTTCAAAATGGCCAATTGTTGGCACCCTTCCCGCTCAATTATTCGGGGAGAGGCCCAGGGCCTCTATAAATAGAGCTAGCCACCACAGAGTAGAGGGACATCGAGAGATCTGGTAGAACCCTAGCAGAGAGAGAGAAAACCCAGTAGAGACTAAGTAGAACACACCGCATCAGCTCAAGAACACCCCTCGCGAGGCTGTTCTTCCCTTGTACTGTCCATCATCAGCCCTAGAGGCAATCCACCACACCACACACTGGAGTAGGGTATTACACCACAACGGTGGCCCGAACCAGTATAAACCTCGTGTCTCCTGTGTTGTTCATCATTTTCATCTTAGTTCGCATGAGAGGATCGGACGTAGATCGGTAGGGGAGAGATCTCCGCGCGCACCCCAGTGTTCCAACCTCAAGGGTCTGCCGGAACCCGAAATCCGACAGCAGCAACCACTCATAAACAAATTGCGACAGATCAAGCTTGAAAACAGAGCGACAATCCTTGAAGATATGTAAACCCATTTGCAACCACTCATAAACTAAACCTATAAATCACAGTGCTAAAAACATGAATATTACACTACAAATTAGGGCAAAAATTACACTGTAAAATACATATAATAAGCAACACAGTAAAACTAGGGGTACACTGTAAAAATTCAGAAGAAAGAATAGGGGTACAGTGAAAATTAGCATGAGAGATTACATAACTGAATCAATGTAAATAAATTGCAAAAATCTGGGAATATACACTGTAGCTACAATGTAAACCATCATAATTCTAGGGGAAATTACACTGGAATCAGGGGGCATAGTCATGAATTACATAGCAGAATTACACAATAAAACTACGGCACTGAAACTGCATTAATGAATTACACTGAAACTGCATAATGAATTACACAGTAATTCTATAGTAAATTACACAGTAAAAATACGGCATGATTTACACAGTAATTCTACATGGAATTACCCTAGAACTACATGATGAATTACACAATAATTCTATAGTAAATTACACTGAAACTACATGATGAATTACACAGTAAAAATGGGGCAAAAATACACAGGACCTCGCTCAATACTACCATGCAATTTTCATAGTAAGTCTGAGGCAAAAAATACTACTAATTACAGAGTGAAAAACAGGACCTCGCTCAATACTACTGCAACAGAGACACTTGCTCATGAAAAGAATAAAATAAAAATGCAAGAAACTACATGAAGTATAGAGCTAAAAAGCATGGAAATCACACTGTAAAAATGAGAGGTAAATCATCTGACAAATGCTTTGTAAGACCTACAAATTTACAGTACTGAAGCATACAAATTACAGTGTAAATGTGCAGTATATTACAGTGTAAGCCCTACATCAAACAGAGGTAAAAATCCACTATACTCAGTCCAAAAAATACTGTGTAAAGCGTACAACATTTACAGTGCTGAAGCATACAAATTACAGTGTAAATCTACGGTATATTACAGTGTAAGCCCTACAACAATTCAGAGGTAAATCCACATCTGATTACAGTTCTGAAGCATATAAATTGCAGTGTAAATCTGGGGTAGATACAGTGATGAAGGATAGAAATTACACTGTAATTCTGGGGTATACTACAGTTGGTAAATTACAGTGCAATATTAGGCATATTACAGTGGAAAACTGTCCTATATTATAGTGTAAATCGTAGTTAAATTCCATAGTAATTCATGGAAAATAAGATACATGTCAATTAACATAAACAGAAACATTTCAATGGCATCAGACTACTACTGGGATGATCTACTGGAATAAATAGAAACTAGATTTGCAATTTGCACACTGAAACTATGTGGATTACACAGTAAGACTCATGCAAAAATACACAGTAATTCTAATGTATGACACTAAAACTGTGCGCATACACATCAACACCCGGCACAAGGAAAAGATACAAAACCTGCATCACACACACACAGTTACCATGGCATTAAGAAGAAGGAACCTAAGTACATCTAAACCAACACTAAGAGCGATTTATCCACTCACATGACAAAAGGGACCTACAACAGAGGGCATAATAGGATCTAGAAACCAACACGGACAAAGGAGGCAACACCCATCTACCAGCGAAAAAACAAACCACCTACCAACGCAAATCACAAACCCAAAACCACAAAAACTCCCATCTCAAAACCCTATAACTGATCCATACATTTATCTGAATCACAGAAACTGAACACGTTGAACCTACCACAAGCAGACAAGGAACAAAAATGCGGACATTACGAAGTGGATGACTAACGACAGGGGGAGAACGCGTACCGAAATGAACCACTAAAACTACAAGCACCTACCATGAATCTACAACAACACGGCCCCGGATCACAACACGCACCTACCACGAACCCTAACAAAATCACATCAGCAACTGACCCTAGATCTCGAAGCTACACACCGAGAAATGAACAAAATCACGCACTCGAGAGAGAAATTGGGAGACCAACCAACCGCAGGAGGCGAGAATCAAAGGGAAATGAGAGAGAAATCAAGCTCCACGGGTGGGGGGGTCTGGGAATCGACATGAACAGAAAGGAATTGCCTCCATCACCCGAGCGCCTATTCCTCCCTTTGCCTCGCTATCTCCTCTCTCCCTTATCGCTACAGTACCTCTAAAAGGAAAGGGGAAAACCACACCCAAAATTCAAAAAGGACAAAAACCGAAAGAGGCGGAGAGGAGGGGCGCGGAGAGGTAACGGGTTGGGACAAAAAAAACCAGACCCGACAGAAAAAACAAGCCCGAAGACCAGACATCCCAGCGCGAATCTCCACGCAACAACGAACGGACACGATTTGAATGTTGACGAATTGAATAACAGTCGACTGTTAAATAGAAAATCCATATATATATAGACACACACACACACACATATAAATTTATCATTGGCACATCGCTCCGTTCTCAGTAAGTCTCATCCGAACCGATCTTTCATACTCTTTCAACAATAAGTACGGCCTTAGCGGCTGCTCTGCAGATACACCTCGGCATACCCTGCCAGGGGCTCGGCATGGGAACGAATGAGCTGCCAGTAAAAGTCCGAACAACTCTATAGCGTACTTCGGCGTCGCAAGTTTGGCCTTATATGCATCAGCTCTGAATCATTGTCTTGGGTCAATAGTTGGGTTGCCCGGCTCCTGCGTTTGCTACCCTATGTTCCGCCCTATCGGCTAGGGTAGTAAAGGGAGAACTACTGCGATTGTGCCCTGGCCTAGACCGGATGAGCACCTCAGTAGAAAAAGCCGAAAACTGACTGTCATGATGCGGCGAGAGCTGGTCAACTACTTGATGACTTATTGGAATCCTTAGCGATTCTCCATGTAACACGAAGGATCTTTTTCAGATCAGATATGCAAGGCACCACACGCTGCATACCCACCAGGGGCTATGTCATAGACCCACCATAAAACTCCTATGGTTAAGTGAAAGTGTTAACGCCTTATAGTCCGATTGCCTGGTTCGCCGCATTATCACCTCCTTCATGGACCAAGACGTTGGATAAAGAGTGATTAAATGCTTCTCCGAACACCCCCGTACTTCCTACGGGGGGGGGGGGGCTGAAGCCGACGACTGGAAAACTTTCAGATTATATTAAAACAACCGCACAGGAGGAATTCAAGCTTTCGAGCAATACATAAATATATTAACTATAAAGTTGTCTTTTACAATCATCATACACCTCACTCGAACATTATGTTTTTCGAACATTGACCCTCTATCAAGCGGGCGGCCTCCAGGACGTCTTCAAAATAACTCTCCAGTTCCGAACGGTCCCTGCCTCCAGGCGGACCCTTCGTGGTGACGTCAACGGCCTTCATCTTTCCCCAAAATGTCTTGACTCGGGCAAGGGCCATCCGTGCACCTTCAATGCACGCCGATTGCTTCGCATCATCGATTCGCGACACCACGTCGACAAGCTTCTGCACCAAACTGAAATAACTACTCGGCGCAGGCTCGGTTGGCCACAGCCGGATTATAACATCCTTCATGGCAGCGCCAGATACGCTATGAAGTTCGGCCCATTGGGACATTTGCTCATTGAGCAGCAGCGGGCGCTTCGACGCACCGAACTATGACCAAAAAAGTTTCTCTCTTGCATATCCAGCTCGCGCTTGGTAAAACCGTGCTGCATCGGAAGAACTCTTCGGCAAGTCCAAATACTCGTCCGGAGAACTCCACACTTGGTTCAGCTGAGCATAGTCCGGGTCGCCGAACTTAGTCTGCAGCAGAAAAGGCTTTGCAGCCACTATGTCTTTCGCCTACCGAACCTCCTCACGGAGTGCTCTGGACTCTGATCGCGCTTCTTTCGCCTCCTGTCAGGCCTTGTCCAGTTCATCCGTTAAGGCTTTATTCTCCTTCTCAAGAAATTTGCAGCGGCCAGCAGCGTTCTCCAAAGCGAGTGTCATCGTGGATACCTTCTCCTCGCCCTTGCGTCGCGTAGCTTGTTCGGCCTTCAGTTCAACTGATGCCTCTTTAGCAGCAGCATCACTAAGCCGGGCCCGCTCCTTGGCCCGGACTAGCTCCACCCGAAGAGCCTCCACGGCGGCAGCACCATCTGCATTTTATGCGCATTTAATATAAAGCACTTTCCCGCGTCAAGCACACTGATGTAAAGAATGCTCGAAATACATACCTTGCTAGTCGTCAAGACGCCTGTTGATCAATGCAATGTCATCCTCCGCAATATCCAGCATTTGCTGTAGTTCGGCCACTTCCGTATTCCGGGCAGCCACAGGAGGGGCAGCAGCCTATATTTCAAATTAAACCAAGGTTAATACCTGAGCATATCTCTTTGATCCTCCGATCGCTTCCTTCGGAAGCCAATCAGAGTCTTAGGGGCTACTGCATATACGACAGGTGCATTCTGATTCAATTGACAAAACTACATCACAAACCTCAAAACCTCTCACAAGGCCCGTGAAGGCCTTGTCCAATCCACTCTTTGCGGATAGAACCCTTTTGACCACCGTAGCCATGAAGGTACGATGCTCTTCTGAAATAGATGCCCGTTGTAGCAAGCCCGTCAGCATGTCCGGCGCTCCTTGTTCTTCGGAAACCGCCGCCGGAGTACGACATTCCTGTGAGGGAACCCGCTTACTTGCCTCCAGAATCGTCACCGGCTGTAAACCGTACGGTTCGAAGACGCCAGTCTTGATCCCGGAACCCTGAGTGACAGAGGCACCGCCTTCGGGTAACACCTCCTTCGCTTCCTGTACTACTTGGTGTTCGGGAGGAGCCCATCGGGACGATACCTCGGTATCATATCCCTTGTTGGGCGATGCTACCTCTTGAGCACTACGTTGGATTTCCCCGAAGAGGAGAGGATGATGCAGCAAAGTAGCGTAAGTATTTCCCTCAGTTTTTGAGAACCAAGGTATCAATCCAGTAGGAGGCTACGCGCGAGTCCCTCGTACCTACACAAAAACAATAGCTCAACGCAACCAACGCGCTTAGGGGTTGTCAATCCCTTCACGGTCACTTACGAAAGTGAGATCTGATAGAGATGATAAATAATATTTTTGGTATAGAGATGCAAAGTAAAAGGTAAAAGCAAAGCAATAATAAAGTGATGGAGATTGATATGATGAGAAAGAGACCCGGGGGCCATAGGTTTCACTAGTGGCTTCTCTCAAGAGCATAATTATTCTACGGTGGGTGAACAAATTACTATTGAGCAATTAACAGAATTGAGCATAGTTATGAGAATATCTAGGTATGATCATGTATATAGGCATCACGTCCAAGACAAGTAGACCGACTCCTGCCTGCATCTACTACTATTACTCCACTCATCGACCGCTATCCAGCATGCATCAAGAGTATTAAGTTAAAAAAAGAGTAACGCCTTAAGCAAGATGACATGATGTAGAGGGATAGATTCATGCAATATGATAAAAAACCCCATCTTGTTATCCTCGATGGCAACAATACAATACGTGCCTTGCTGCCCCTTCTGTCACTGGGAAAGGACACCGCAAGATCGAACCCAAAGGCAAGCACTTCTCCCATGGCAAGAAAAACCAATCAAGTAGGCCAAACCAAACTGATAATTTGAAGAGACTTGCAAATATAACCAATCATACATAAAAGAATTTAGAGAAGATTCAAATATTATTCATAGATAGACTTGATCATAAACCCTCAATTCATTGGTCTCAACAAACACACCGCAAAAAGAAGATTACATCAAATAGATCTCCACGAGAGAGGGGGAGAACATTGTATTGATATCCAAAAAGAGAGAAGAAGCCATCTAGCTACTAACTATGGACCCGTAGGTATGAAATAAACTACTCACACTTCATCGGAGGGGCTTAGATGATGATGTAGAAGCCCTCCGTGATCGATGCCCCCTCCGGCGGTGCTTCAGAACAGGCCCCAAGATGGGATCTCGTGGATACAGAAAGTTGCGGCGGTGGAATTATGTTTTTGGCTCTGTCCCCGATCGTTTGGGGGTACGTAGGTATATATAGGAGGAAGAAGTACGTCGGTGGAGCTTCGAAGGGCCCACGAGGCAGGGGGCGCGCCCTAGGGGGGGGACCCTCCACCCTCGTGAATGCCTCGTGGCTTTCTTGATGGAGGGTCCAAGTCTCCTGGATCTTATCTGATGAGAAAATCACGTTTCCGAAGGTTTCATTCTGTTTGGACTCTGTTTGATATTCTGTTTCTCCGAAACACTGAAATAGGCAAAAAAAACAACAATTCTGGGCTGGGCCTCTGGTTAATAGGTTAGTCCCAAAAATAATATAAAAGTGGAAAATAAAGCCCAATATAGTCCAAAACAGTAGATAATATAGCATGGAGCAATCAAAAATTATAGATACGTTGGAGACGTATCAGGCGATGTGGCCGGAGCAGGCGTGTCACTCTCCATCATCTCCAGAAGAAGATCTCCCGAGGAGGAGGACGATTGATAAGCACTAGGCGTTAACCTGCATGGATGAACATATATCGGATGATTACTTCACTAATATGAAAAGAATGAGGTGTGTTCAAAGTACCCCAGCCTCCGCACTCTTGCCCTTGGGCAAAAGGACTTTGGTTTCCCCGAACGCAGCCGCCTGGTACGGTGTCCGAATCATCATTCTCGTCAGCAGGTCGTTCGCAGGGCCTTCGGGAAGAGGCGCCGGACACCAGATTAGCACCGCTTTTTTATCCAGTCGTGTACAGGGACGGATTGTTCAGTATCTTGATTAAGAGATGCCTGAATGGAAGGCGCTCGGATATCGAGTACTTACCAAAGTGCCCGGATGATTGCAGTCAAGGCCAACGTCTTCGGTGGTGTCCGGCCATTGCTCTCGTTCCTCGAAATATAACTTCCACATTCCTTCATGCGTAGTGCCGAAGAAATGATGTAGAGTCCGCCGCCCTTCTGGGTTAAACTCCCACATACTAAGAGGCCGCTGCTGACATGGCAGGATCCGACGGACCAACATTATTTGAACAACATTCGCAAGATCGATGCCCTTCTCGGTAAGGCTTCGGATGCGACTTTGCAGAGTCTGCACTTCATCGATGAATCCCTAGTCCAATCCCTTATTGACCCACAAAGCGAGCTGAATTGGAGGGCCGGGTCAGAACACAGGTGTTGCCGCCCACTTGGGGCCCCGCGGCTCGTTGATATAAAACCACCCCTACTACCTTGGGTCGGAAGATTTGGCAAAAGATCCTTTAGGCCAAACAGCACCAGCCGGCTTGCCTATTATGACGCTGCCGCACTCTGCCCGCTACTCCTCTGCCACCTGCGGCCTCACATCAAAGGTCTTGAGCCACAAACCAAAGTGTGGAGGAGTCCGGAGTAAGGCCTCACACGTGACAATAAATGTCAAGATGAGGAGAATAGAGTCCGGGCCAGATCGTGAAAATCTAGCCCGTAGTAGAACATGAGCCCCCGGACGAAGGGGTTAAGCGCGAACCCTAGCCCGTGAAGAAAGTGGGATACAAATACTACCCTCTAGCCAGATCTGGGGGTCGGTATGTGATACATCCATTTTGCATCATGCTTTTATATCGATATTTATTGCATTATGGGTTGTTATTACACATTATGTCACAATACTTATGCCTATACTCTCTTATTTTACAAGGTTTTCATAAAGAGGGAGAATGCCGGCAGCTGGGATTCTGGGCTAGAAAAGGAGTAAATATTAGAGACCTATTCTGCACAGCTCCAAAAGTCCTGAAACTTCATGGAAGACGTTTTCAGAATATATAAAAAATACTCAGCGGAAGAAATTCACCAGGGGGGCCACACCCTACCCACGAGGGCGGGGGGCGCGCCCTACCTCCCTGGGCGTGCCCCCTACCTCGTGGGCCCCCTAGTGGCCTTCCGGTGGCCATCTTCTGCTATATGAAGTCTTTCGATGGGAAAAAAATAATAAATAATCTTCTCGGACGAAACTCCGCCACCACGAGGCGGAACCTTGGCGGATCCAATCTAGCGCTCCGGCAGAGCTGTTCTGCCGAGGAAACTTCCCTCCCGGAGGGGGAAATCATTGCCATCGTCATCACCAACGCTCCTCTCATTGGGAAAGGGCAATCTCCATCAAACATCTTCATCAGCACCATCTCCTCTCAAAACCCTAGTTCATCTCTTGTATCCAATTCTTGTCTTCAAGTCCGAGATTGGTGCTAGTAGGTTGCTAGTAGTGTTAATTACTCCTTGTAGTTGATGCTAGTTGGTTTAATTGGTGGAAGATCATATGTTCAGATCCTATATGCATATTAATACCCCTCTGATTATGAACATGTTTATGCTTTCTGAGTAGTTACGTTTGTTCCTGAGGACATGGGAGAAGTCTTGCTATTAGTAGTCATGTGAATTCGGTATTCGTTCGATATTTTGATGAGATGTATGTTGTCTATCCTCTAGTGGTGTTATGTGAACGTCGACTACATGACACTTCACCATTTTTTGGGCCTAGAGGAAGGCATTGGGAAGTAATAATTAGATGATGGGTTGCTAGAGTGACAGAAGCTTAAACCCTAGTTTATGCGTTGCTTCGTAAGGGGCTGATTTGGATCCATATATTTCATGCTATGGTTAGGTTTACCTTAATACTTTTTTTGTAGTTGAGGATGCTTGCAATAGAGGTTAATCATAAGTGGGATGTTTGTCCAAGTAAGGGCAGCACCCAAGCACCGGTCCACCCACATACCAAATTATCGAAGTATCGAACGCGAACCACATGAATGTGATGAAAACTAGCTTGACGATATTCCCATGTGTCCTCGGGAGCGCTTTACATCATATAAGAGTTTGTCCAGGCTTGTCCTTTGCTACAAAAAGGATTCGGCCACCTTGCTGCACCTTATTTACTTTTGTTACTTGTTGCTTGTTACAAATTATCCTATCACAAAACTATCTGTTACTACTTATTTCAGTACTTGCAGAGAATACCTTGCTGGAAACCGCTTATCATTTCCTTCTACTCCTTGTTGGGTTCGACACTCTTACTTATTGAAAGGACTGCGATAGATCCCCTTCACTTGTGGGTCATCAAGAATCTTTTCTAGCGCTGTTGCCGGGGAGTGAAGCGCCTTTGGTAGGTGGAATTTGGTAAGGAAAAATTTATATAGTGTGCTGAAATTTACTATCACTTGATACTATGGAAAGTAATCCTCTGAGGGGCTTGTTTGGGGTATCTTCACCCTGACCAGTAGAGCAAAGAGTTTCTCCTCAACCTAATGAAAATGAAAATGTTCCCTTTGAAATTCCTTCGGTTATGATAGAAAAACTGCTAGCTAATCCTTTTTTAGGAGATGGAACAAAACATCCTGATGAGCATCTGATATATGTGGATGAAGTTTGTGGATTATTTAAGCTTGCAGGTGTACCCGGAGATGTTGTTAAGAAGAAGGTCTTCCCTTTATCTTTGAGGGGAGATGCATCGACATGGTATAAGCTATGTGATGATTTGGGGTCTTGGAATTACAAATGATTGAAATTGGAATTTCATCAGAAGTTTTATCCTATGCATCTTGTTCATCGTGATCGCAATTATATATATATATAATTTTTGGCCTCGCGAAGGAGAAAGCATCGCTCAAGCTTGGGGGAGGCTTAAATCAATGTTATATTCATGCCCCAATCATGAACTCTCAAGAAAAATGATTATTCAAAATTTTTATGCTCGGCTTTCTGATAACAATCGCACCATGCTTGATACTTCTTGTGCTGGCTCTTTTATGATGAAGACTATTGAATTCAAATGGGATTTATTGGAAAGAATTAAACGCAACTCTGAAGATTTGGACCTCGACAAAGGTAAGGAGTCAGGTATGACACCTAAGTTTGATTGTGTTAAATCTTTTATGGATACCAATGTTTTCCGTAAATTTAGCACTAAATATGGACTTGACTCTGAGATAGTAGCTTCTTTCTGTGAATATTTTGCTACTCATGTTGATCTCCCCAAGGAGAAGTGTTTTAAATATCATCCTCCCATAGAAGTAAAAGTAGCTGCACCTATTAAAGTTGAAGAAAAGATTGTCACTTATAATGATCCTATTGTTCCTACTTCTTATGTTGAGAAACCACCTTTTCCTATTAGGATAAAGGATCATGCTAAAGCTTCAACTGCGGTTCGTAAAATCAATATTAAAACTTATACACCTCATGAGAAAATTAAAGTTGAACATGGTATTGCTATTGTTAAAAATCTCTTGTCTGATAATATTGATGGGCATGTTATTCATTTCCTTGATGAGACTGCTAGAATTGCTAAACCCTGTACTAAAGATAAAAACAGACCTGTGGTAGGCATGCCTATTATTTTTGTTAAAATAGGAGATCATTGTTACCATGGCTTATATGATATGGGTGCTAGTGCTAGTGCAATACCTTATTCCTTATACAAAGAAATTATGCATGATATTACACCTGCTGAGATAGAAGATATTGATGTCACAATTAAACTCGCCAGTAGAGATACTATTTCACCAATGGGAATTGTTAGAGATGTTGAAGTCTTGTGTGGGAAAACTAAATATCCTGCTGATTTTCTTGTTCTTGGTTCCCCACAAGATAGCTTTTGTCCCATTATTTTTGGTAGACCTTTCTTAAATTCTGTTAATGCTACCATAGATTGCAAAAGGGATGTTGTTACTATTGGTATAGATGATATGACTCATGAATTTAATTTCTCTAAATTTAGTAGACAACACCAGGAAGAAGAATCACCTAGTAAGGAAGAAATCATTGGTCTTGCTTCTATTGTCGTACCTCCTAGTGATCCTTTAGAACAATATTTGCTAGACCATGAAAATGATATGTCTATGAATGAAAGAAGAGAAATAGATGAAGTATTGTTTAAACAGGGACCTATTCTGAAACACAATTTGCCTGTTGAAATCCTAGGGGATCCTCCTCCACCCAAGGGTGATCCCGTGTTTGAGCTTAAACCGTTGCCTGATACTCTTAAATATGCTTATCTTGATGAGAAAAAGATATATCCTGTTATTATTAGTGCTAACTTTTCAGAACATGAAGAGGAGAGATTATTGAAAACTCTAAAGAAGCACCGTGCTGCTATTGGGTATACTCTTGATGATCTTAAGGGCATTAGTCCCACTCTATGTCAACATAAAATTAATTTGGAAGAAGATGCTAAACCAGTTCGTGATCATCAACGATGGCTGAATCCTAAAATGAAAGAAGTGGTAAGAAAGGAGATAATAAAGCTCCTTGAGGCAGGTATAATTTATCATGTTGCTGATAGTCAGTGGGTAAGTCCTGTCCATTGTGTCCCTAAGATGGGAGGTATTACTGTCGTTCCTAATGATAAAGATGAATTGATCCCTCAAAGAATTATTACCGGTTATAGGATGGTAATTGATTTACGCAAATTAAATAAGGCTACTAAAAAGGATCATTACCCCTTACCTTTTATCGATCAAAAGCTAGAAAGATTATCTAAACATACACATTTTGCTTTCTAGATGGTTATTTTGGTTTCTCTCAAATACATGTGTCAGCTAAGGATCAATCAAAGACTACTTTTACTTGCCCTTTTGGTACTTTTGCTTATAGATGTATGCCTTTTGGTTTATGTAATGCACCTGCTACCTTTCAAAGATGCATGATGGCTATATTCTCTGACTTTTGTGAAAAGATTTGTGAGGTTTTCATGGACGATTTCTCCGTCTATGGATCTTATTTTGATGATTGCTTAAGCAACCTTGATCGAGTTTTGTAGAGATGTGAAGAAACTAATCTTGTCTTGAATTGGGAAAAGTGCCACTTTATGGTTAATGAAGGTATTGTCTTGGGGCATAAAGTTTCTGAAAGAGGTATTGAAGTTGATAAAGCCAAGGTTGATGCTATTGAAAATATGCCATGTCCCAAGGACATCAAAGGTATAAGAAGTTTCCTTGGTCATGCCGGTTTTTATAGGAGGTTCATTAAGGACTTCTCAAAAATCTCTCGGCCTCTGACTAATTTATTACAAAAGATATACCATTTGTCTTTGATGATGATTGTGTAGAAGCATTTGAAATACTTAAGAAAGCATTGATCTTTGCACCTATTGTTCAGCCACCTGATTGGAATTTACCCTTTGAATTTATGTGTGATGCTAGTGATTATGATGTAGGTGCTGTCCTAGGGCAAAGAGTTGATAAGAAACTAAATGTTATTCAATATGCTAGTAAAACTCTAGACAATGCTCAGAGAAATTATGCTACTACTGAAAAGGAATTCTTAGCAGTTGTATTTGCTTGTGATAAGTTCAGACCTTATATTGTTGATTCTAAAGTAACTATTCACACTGATCATGCTGCTATTAAATATCTTATGGAAAAGAAAGATGCTAAACCTAGACTTATTAGATGGGTTCTCTTGCTACAAGAATTTGACTTACATATTGTTGATAGAAAGGGAGCTGAGAACCCCGTTGCAGACAACTTGTCTAGGTTAGAAAATGTGCTTGATGACCCACTACCTATTGATGATAGCTTTCTTGCTGAGAAATTAAATGTTATAAATGCTTCTCATACTGCTCCATGGTATGCTGATTATGCTAATTACATTGATGCTAAATTTATACCACCTAGTTTCACATACTAGCAAAAGAAAAAGTTCTTCCATGATTTGAGGCATTACTTTTGGGATGACCCACATCTTTATAAAGAAGGAGTAGATGGTATTATTAGACGTTGTGTACCTGAGCATGAACAGGAACATATCCTACGCAAGTGTCACTCCAAAGCTTATGGAGGACACCATGCTGGAGATAGGACTACACATAAGGTATTGCAATCTGGTTTTTATTGGCCTACTCTCTTCAAGGATGCCCGTAAGTTTGTCTTATCTTGTGATGAATGTCAAAGAATTGGTAATATTAGTAGACGTCAAGAAATTCCTATGAACAATTCACTTGTTATTGAACCATTTGATGTTTGGGGCTTTGACTATATGGGACCCTTTCCTTCCTCTAATGGATATACTCATATTTTAGTTGCCGTTGATTACGTTACTAAGTGGGTAGAAGCTATTCCAACTAGTAGTGCTGATCATAACACTTCTATTAAAATGCTTAAAGAATTTATTTTTCCAAGGTTTGGAGTCCCTAGATATTTAATAACCGATGGTGGTTCACATTTTATTCATGGTGCTTTCCGTAAAATGCTTGCTAAATATGATGTTAATCATAGAATTGCATCCCCTTATCACCCACAGTCCAGTGGTCAAGTAGAATTGAGTAATAGAGAACTCAAAATAATTTTGCAAAAGACTGTTAATAGGTCTAGAAAGAATTGGTCCAAGAAACTTGATGATGCATTATGGGCCTATAGAACTGCATATAAAAATTCTATGGGTATGTCTCCGTATAAAATGGTCTATGGAAAAGCATGTCACTTACCTCTCGAACTAGAACACAAGGCATATTGGGAAATTAAAGAACTCAACTATGATTTTAAACTTGCCGGTGAGAAGAGGTTATTTGATATTAGCTCACTTGATGAATGGAGAACCCAAGCCTATGAGAATGCCAAATTATTTAAAGAAAAGGTTAAAAGATGGCATGACAAAAGGATACAAAAGCGTGAGTTTAATGTAGGTGACTATGTATTTCTATACAACTCTTGTTTAAGATTTTTTGCAGGAAAACTTCTCTCTAAATGGGAAGGTCCTTACGTTATCGAGGAGGTCTATCGTTTCGGTGCCATAAAAATCGACAACTTCGAAGGCACAAATCCGAAGGTGGTGAACATCAAAGGATCAAACATTATATCTCAGTAATCACATAAATGTTGAAACCAATGTTATTGAAACCGTAACCCCGGAGGAATACATAAGGGACACTTTCCGGAATGTTTCAGACTCCGAAAAGGAACAGGTATGTGGTACGGTAAGTAAACCGACTCCAAAACAGTTTTTAAGGCAATATTTAGAAAAATAGAAAAATAAGAAGCTGTCCGGGAAGGACACGAGGCCTCCACGAGGGTGGAGGGCGCGCCCTACCCTACTGGGCGCGCCCCCTACCTCGTGTGCACCTCGTGTGCTCTCCAGACTCCGTTTTCATACACGACACGTATTTTGGTCGGTAAAAAATCATTATATAATCTTCCGGGGGTTTTGACTCCTGTATCACACAAAAATCTCATGTCTTTGTTTCGAGCTGTTTTTCTGACAGATCCAGGTCGCCATGTCATCTTCAAGTGCCCCCAAGGACTAGTTCTTCGAGAAGGTCATCAACTCCTACCTCGCAAAAGTGCTGCAACACCCTCAAACCATTGAGATGCGTGAGGGGTTGTTGCACATCCGCGATGCTGAGGGACCAAGGAAGACCAGAAGCACGGAGGCCAGGCTCGAGGCATTGGAGCAAGAAGTTTTCAAGTGTCAGTAGATGGTGGAGCGTGGACTTGATTCCAGTCACATTATGATCACGGAGTTCACCAACAAGCACAAGCTGGACGTCAAGGACATTGGGGAGGCCATCTTCAAGCTTCATGAGAAAATCGAGTACCTCCAAGCCCAGATTTATGACCTGGAAAACCAAAACTGTGAGTATGAATATAGATTCAAGAGGATGAGTTTAGCTGTAGATTTGAGGTTTCAGGAGACTCGATCATCCTTCTATGATGGTGAACCTATGCCCTAGAAGAAGGACGACATGCCTACGCCATCAACAAAACCACCTTGTTCATCAACAAAGGAGACATAATCACATGGGTATGGGCACTCCCCTTGGCAACTGCCAAGCTTGGGGGAATGCCCCGGTATCGTATCACCATCACTTTTATCTTTACCATTTCCTTAGCTCTATCCTTTTGGTAATATCTTGATCTAGTAGAATATACGTTTTTTGTATGATTTAGTTGTGAGTTTTGCTTTATTATCCTCCTATGCAATCGAGTCAGTGAGCTATATAATAAAGATCAGTGTTGATTCAAGGGCTTGATTATTTTGCCATGATCCTAGGTGAATAAAAGAAAAGAGAAAGAATAAAAATAAACGAAGAGATCATATGAATCTTATGGAGAGTAATGAGCTCACATAGAAAAAGTATGATGAGTAAAAGTTGTTGAGGGTTGACAAACATAGTCTTGGTCATCGTTGCAATTAATAGGAAGTAATAAAGAAAGAGAGGTCTTCACATATAAATATACTATCTTGGACATCTTTTGTGATTGTGAGCACTCATTAAAGTATGACATGCTAAAGAGTTGACGTTGGACAAGGAAGACAACGTAATGGGTTATGTTTTCTTACATCTGAGATTAATTATATTGTCTTGGATCCTCCAACATATCGAGGTTGCCTTTCCCCCTCATGCTAGCAAAATTCACTGCACCAAGTAGAGATACTACTTGTGCTTCCAAATACCCTTAAACCAGTTTTGCCATAAGAGTCCACCATATCGACCTATGGATTGAGTAAGATCCTCCAAGTAAGTTGCCATCAGGGCAAGCAATAAAAATTTCCCTCTAAATATGTATGACTTATTAGTGCGGGAGAAAATAAGCTTTATACGATCGTGTGATATGGAAGAAATAAAAGCGACAGACTGCATAATAAAGGTCCATATCACAAGTGGAAATATAAAGTGACGTTCTTTCGCATTAAGATTTTGTGCGTCCAACCATAAAAGCACATGACAACCTCTGTGTCCCTCTGCGAAGGGCCTATCTTTTACTTTTATCTCCTACCTTGCATAAGAGTCATGGTGATCTTCACCCCTCCTTTTTATATTTTATCCTTTGGCAAGCACAGTATGTTGGAACGATCCTGGTATATATGGCTAATTGGATGTGAGTTTTCATGAACTATTATTGTTGACATTACCCTTGAGGTAAAACGTTGGGAGGAAGAACAATAAGCCCTTATCTTTCTCTGTGTCCGATTAAAACTCCATACCCATAAGTATTGCGTGAGTGTCAGCAATTGTGAAAGACTATATGATAGTTGAGTATGTGGACTTGCTGAAAAGCTATTATACATTGACTCTTTCCTATGTTATGATAAATTGCAATTGCTTCAATTACTGAGATTATAGTTTGTTAGTTTTCAATGAAGTTTACGATTCATACTTGATATTGTGATTGAATTATTACTCTAGCATAAGAGATTATATGACAGCTTTTTTCTAAACATGTGGACATATTTTTCGACTACGGCTTTCGCTTGAGGACAAGAGAGGTCTAAGCTTGGGGGAGTTGATACGTCCATTTTGCATCATGCTTTTATATCGATATTTATTGCATTATGGGCTGTTATTACACATTATGTCACAATACTTATGCATATACTCTCTTATTTTACAAGGTTTTCATAAAGAGGGAGAATGCCGACAGCTGGGATTCTGGGCTGGAAAAGAAGCAAATATTAGAGACCTATTCTGCACATCTCCAAAAGTCCTGAAACTTCATGGAAGACATTTTCAGAATATATAAAAAATACTCAGCAGAAGAAATTCACCAGGGGGGGCACACTGAGGGAGTCCTGGATTAGGGGGTATCCAGACAACTAGATTATATCCTTTGGTCGGACTGTTGGACTATGAAGATACAAGATTGAAGACTTCGTCCCGTGTCCGGATGGGACTCTCCTTGGCGTGGAAGGCAAGCTTGGCAATATGGATATGTAGATCTCCTTCCTTGTAACTGACTCTATGTAATCCTAGCCCCCTCTGGTTTCTATATAAACCGGAGGGTTTAGTTCATAGGAAAACACACAATCATACCATAGGCTAGCTTCTAGGGTTTAGCCTCTCTGATCTCGTGGTAGATCAACTCTTGTAGTACTCATATTATCAAGAATAAACAAGCAGGATGTAGGGTTTTACCTCCATCAAGAGGGCCCGAACCTGGGTAAAATATCGTGTCCCCCACCTCCTGTTACCATCCTCCTTAGACGCATAGTTCGGGACCCCCTACCCAAGATCCGCCGGTTTTGACACCGACATTGGTGCTTTCATTGAGAGTTCCTCTGTGTCGTCATCATTAGGCTTGATGGCTCCTTCGATCATCGATAGCGATGCAGTCCAGGGTGAGACTTTTCTCCCCGGACAGATCTTTGTATTCGGCGGCTTCGCACTGCGGGCCAACTCGCTTGGCCATCTGGAGCAGATCGAGAGTTACGCCCCTGGCCACCGGGTCAGGTTTGGAAGCTTAAACTACACGGCCGATATCCGCGGAGACTTGATCTTCGACGGATTCGACCCCCTGCCGAGTGCGCCGCATGGTCACGATGAGCATGATTTAGCTCTACCATCGGACAGTGTTCAGGAGACCGCACCGGCAACCACTCCGACCCTCAATTCGGAGCCAATTGCGCCATCCATGGACGGGTGGATAGACCCCGCCATGGAGGCTGTATTCTCAGCGGCGATCGAGCCGAGTATCGACCTTACCCTTCACGGGAGCCGTGATGCCGAACTGCCGGATTCTTCCGCGGCCACGGACTCCGAACCGCCTTCGTCCGTGCCTATCGAATCCGACTGGGCGCCGATCATGGAGTTCACCTCCGCGGATATCTTTCATCACTCCCCCTTCGGCGACATACTGAACTCATTAAGGTCTCTCTCCGTGTCAGGAGAGTCCTGGCCGAAGAAATTTGCCGCCCACCCACCACCCACTTAGGAGCCACTGTCGACAATTTGACCGACATGCTCGACTTCGACTCCGAAGACATCGACAGTATGGACGACGATGCGGGAGACGAAGAGGAACCACTGCTCACAGGGCACTGGAAAGCCACCTCACCATATGATATATACATGGTGGACACACCCAAAGAAGGCAATGGCGACGAGACAGTGGAGGATGACCCCTCCAAGAAGCAACCCAAGCGCCGACGTCAGCGGCCCCGCTCTAAGTCTCGCCAAAGCAAAAGAGGTGACACCGGCACAGGAGATAATAGCACTCTGGATAGAGCCGAAGACGACAACAATCCCCTCCAGCAAGATTTAGAGTAGGAGGATGGAGAAGCCAGCCCTCCCGAGAGAGCGGTAGATGGAGAGGCGGAGGATGATAATTACATGCCTCCCTCCGAAGACGAGGCAAGCCTCGACGACGACGAATTTGTCGTGTCGGAGGATCCCGTCGAGCAAGAGCGCTTCAAGCGCCGGCTTTTGGCCACGGCAAATAGCCTTAAGAAAAAGCAGCAGCAACTTCAAGCTGATCAAGATTTGCTAGCTGACAGATGGACTGAAGTCCTTGCGGCCGAGGAATATGAACTCGAACGCCCCTCCAAGAGTTACCCAAAGCGCAGGTTGCTACCCCGACTGGAGCAGGAAGCATTAAAACCTACATCTCCAGCATATGACACGGCTGATCGGCCACCTCGTGGCCGCGACAGAGAGGCATTTCACCCAAAGACTCAGCCCGCACCCCGACACCACTCAAATAAAAATGACAAGGCATGGGGAAACACGCTGGACCTGTGAGACGTATTGGAGGACAAAGCAAAACACGCAAGATCGATCTACGGATCATGAGGGCGCGCCACTATGCGAGACGATAACCGTCACGCCGGATACACTAAAAGTAAATCCGGCCGGGCCGAACACAGCGGACAAGACTCATTCGAGCTGTGTCGCGACATAGCCCACTACAGAGGCGCCGCACACCCCATATGCTTCACAGACGAAGTAATGGATCACCAAATCCCAGAGGGTTTCAAACCTGTAAATATCGAATCATACGACGATACAACTGACCCTGCGGTATGGATCGAGGACTTCCTCCTACACATCCACATGGCCCGCGGTGACGATCTACACGCCATCAAATACCTCCCACTCAAGCTCAATGGACCAGCTCGGCATTGGCTCAACAGCCTGCCAGCAGAATCCATTGGCTATTGGGAAGATATGGAAGCCGCATTCCTCGACAACTTCCAGGGCACTTATGTGTGACCACCAGATGCCGATGACTTGAGACACATAATTTAGCAGCCAGAGGAATCGGCCAGGCAATTCTGGACACGGTTCCTGACAAAGAAAAATCAAATTGTCGACTGTCCGGATGCAGAGGCCCTAGAAGCTTTTAAGCACAACATCCGTGACGAGTGGCTTGCCTGGCACCTTGGCCAGGAAAAGCCGAAATCTATGGCAGCCCTCACGACACTCATGACCTGCTTTTGCGCGGGAGAAGACAACTGGCTGGCTCGCAGCAATAATATATAAAAGAACCATGGTACTTCGGATACAAAGGATGGCAATGGTAGGTCACGTCGCAACAAACACAAGCGCCGCATCAACAACGACAATACCGAGGATACGGCAGTCAATGCCGGATTCAGAGGCTCTAAACCCGGTCAGCGGAAAAAGCCATTCAAAAGAAGCACTCCGGGCCCGTCCAGTTTGGACTGTATACTCGATCGCTCGTGCCAAATACATGGCACCCGCGACAAGCCAGCCAACCACACCAACAGGTAATGTTGGGTGTTCAAGCAGGCCGGCAAGTTAAATACCGAAAACAAAGATAAGGCTACATAGCGATGACGAGGAGGAGCCCCGGCAGCCGAACACCGGAGGGCAGAAGCGGTTCCCCCCACAAGTGCGGACGGTGAACATGATATACGCAACCCACATCCCCAAGAAGGAGCGGAAGCGTGCGTTAAGGGATGTATATGTGTTGGAGCCAGTCGCCCCAAAGTTCAACCCATGGTCCTCCTGTCCGATCACCTTCGATCGCAGGGACCATCCCACTAGTATCCGTCATGGAAGATTCGCTGCACTGGTCCTATACCCAATCATCGACGGATTTCACCTTACTCGAGTCCTTATGGACGGCGGCAGCAGCCTGAACCTGCTTTATCAAGACACAATGCGCAAAATGGGTATAGACCCCTCAAGGATCAAACCCACGAAAACAACCTTCAAAGGCGTCATACCAGGTGTAGAGGCCCATTGCACAGGCTCAGTCACACTGGAAGTGGTCTTCGGATCCCCGGATAACTTCCGAAGCGAGGAGTTAATCTTCGATATAGTCCCGTTCCGCAGCGGCTATCGTGCACTACTCGGGCAAACCGCATTTGCGAGATTCAACGCGGTACCGCACTATGCATATCTCAAGTTCAAGATGCCAGGACCTCGGGGGGTCATCACAGTCAATGGAAACACAGAGTGCTCTCTCCGCACGGAGGAGCACACTGCGGCCCTCGCAGCAGAAGCGCAAAGCAGCCTCTTAAGGCAATCCACCTGTTCGGCGATTAAAGACCCGGACACCTTCAAGCGCGCCCGGAGTAATCGACAACAAGACCGCCTGGCACGTTCCGAGCTCGCATAGCAATGCAGCCCCCACCCACTCCCAGCCAAACGGCAAAATCCGTGCCACGCATACATAATTACGCATTGAAAATACCATGGGCACAGGTGGGGAGGGGGCACAACTACGGCACGCCCCAAGACGCGGCTCAACCACACTAGGGGCTTCCCGCTTTGTTATTTTTCTCTCTTTCAGGACTTTAATCTCTGGAAACCCCGTCCGGCAGTACGATCGCCGGACACACGATGCAACAACCAAGGAGGCAGAAAGCCACGTCGCACCATGGAACTCCCAGGTGGTCTCCGATAATGAGTGAAATACTTGCTTTAAATACCATTCCTCAGCTTGCCCTTGGAGGGGACATGTCAAATAGTCCTACCTTTTGCTTATCACACTACTTGTATAATTTTGCTTCGACGCACCTTTTTGAATAAACAATGCATAGCACTAGACTATTACCGCATTCTCTATATATGTTCATTCATGACATTCATCACCCGTACGCTCTGGTACGGCCCATACGCCAGGGGCTTAAGCGTACCCCATAATACGGCGTGAGAAGTCCGAACACTTTCGACAGTGCGGCACCCCGAACTTATAGCTTTATATGCATCAGCTCCGAATCATGTCTTGGGTCAATAGTTGGGTTTGCCCGGCTCCCATGTTTTGGTACCTTACGTTCCGCTATATCGGCTAAGGTAGCACTGGGAGAACTACTGCGATTGTGGCCCGGTTCATCTGGGCTAAGCACCTCAGTAGAGAAAGCTAAAACTGACTGTCATGATAAGGCAAGAGCTGGTCGCTGTTCGAGAGGTCTCGAGTCCCTAAAGACTTATGCCGCTTAGAGCGAGGAGTCGGCTTTGTCCAGCTTAAGGCGTGTATAGCGCCCTGAATTCGGCCTTCCGAATACGAGGGGCTTTGCCAAAATTTAAAATTGTAGACTTCTATGGCTAAGTGAGAGCGATAAAGCATTATAGTCTGATTGCCTTGTTCATTGTGTTGAGCACCTCCCTCGAAGGACCCAACACTGGGAAAAAGAGTGCTCAGATTTATCCCAAACACCCCAGCACTCGTGGCATGGGGGCAGAAGCCGTCGACTAGCCATCTCTCAGATTTAACAAACAGCCGCATAGAAGGTAATATTTTAAATTCAAACAAGCGTTGCATAGCGCATATGAACAAGTTTTCATAATACAGGATCACACGAGCAAGTTCATTGAAAAATTACATCCTTCGCACACTTGTCCGCCACAAGACGGGCACCCTTCAGGACACCCTCATAATACATCTGAGGGTGGCGATGCTCCTTGCCCTGCGGCGGCCCCTCCTTCACTAGCTTCTCGACGTCCATCTTGGCCCAGTGCACCTTCGCATGGGCAAAGGCCCGGCATGCACCTTCGATGCAGACGGATCGCTTTATGACCTCCAGCCATGGGTAGGCATCTACAAGCCGCCTCACCAGGCCGAAATAGCTATTGGGAAGGGAGTCGCTAGGCCACATCCAGACTATAAAGCCCCTCATGGCCTGTTCGGCCGCCTTGTGCAGCTCGACCAGTTGCTTCAGCTGGTCGCTCATAGGCATCGGGTGTTCGGTCCCAGTATACTGAGACCAGAACAACTTCTCCGTCGAGCTTCCCTCCTCGGCCTGGTAATATTTCGCGGCATCCGACACGCTGCGGGGAAAATCTGCTAATGCTCCTGGAGAGCTCCGGACTCGGGTAAGTAACAAGTAATTTACTTTCACATGCTTGCTTTGCATATTGAATGCCTTACCCGCCGCTATCTTCCTCATCGCCTCAATTTCCTGGAGGCCCTTTTGGGCTTTAGCCTTGGCATGCTTTGTGCTCTCGAGGGCCGCAACAAGCTCGGACTCTCGCGTCTTCGAGTCAAGCTCCAAAGCCTCGTGCTTCTTCATGAGAGCCTGGAGCTCTTGTTGCACCTCACCCACCCGTGCCTCTTGTTTATCCCGCTCGGTGCGCTCCTTGGCCGCTTTGTTTTCAGCCTCGGACAGCGCTTGCTTCAGGGTCGCCACTTCGGTCGTGGCCCCTGGCACATCCATGATGATCCTGTCATTTCGCAACCGCATCTTATATATATATAGTGTTACTATTCATCACCCAGGGTGTGGGATAAGTTTTCTTCACCCGAGATAATCTTACGATCATTTTATAATTAAATTACGTTTGGAAATCAAATAGTTACATTCCTATTGATTCACTACGTAAAATTTGACATAAGAAATAAAAATATAGGTCATAAAATAAGAAAATTTGCAGTTTATGTGTATTTTAGACTATGTTTTTACGTTTGTAATTTGACATAACATAAAATATTTTTTACGATGATTTATATTTTCTTACGGTCCCTTTTTGCGTCGGAAATAAGACAAAACTTACGAAACGTAAAATTACGGTGCATTAATGGTAAAATAGAGGGGGTGAAGAATAACAATTCCTCACCCAGGGTGTCGAATAGCGCGACCCTATATTTTTGCGACCCTGGGTGAGGAATAGTTATTCTTCACCCTCCTCTATTTTAATAGCAATGCACCGTAATTTTACATTCCGTAAATTTTGTCTTATTTTATACGTAAAAATAGATCGTAAGAAAATATATAGTCGCCGTAAAAAATATTTTATGTTACGTAAAATTACAAACATAAAACATAGTGTAAAATATACATAAAATGCATTTTTTTCTGATGTTATCACCTATATTTTTGTATTCTTATGCGAAATTTTATGTAGTAAATCAATATGAATGTAACTATTTGTATTTCAAACATAATTTATTTATGATACGATCGTAAAATTACCTTGGGTGAAGAATAACTTATTCTGCACCCTGGGTGATGAATAGTAACACTATATAGGCATTACTTACCTTTGTTCTCCTCGAGCTGCCTCTTGGCAAGGCCGAACTCTTTCTCGGACCGCTCGAGGTTCCGCTTCAGTGCGGCAACCTCCGCAGTCTGTGCGACAGAGGTCAGCAGCGAAGCCTGCATATGCATATAGACATACTTATATTAGACTCCTGCAGATGTTATTTGATCCTCTATTCGGCTTTTCTTTGTGAACACCAAACAGAGCATCAGGGGCTACTGTCTATGCGGTAATATTTTTCCTATATTTTAAATACTTACCTCAAAGCCTGTTAGAAGGCTGGCACAGGCTTCAGTCACTCCGCTCTTGGCGGACTGAACCTTCTTGGTCACCGCACTCATAATAGTGTGGTGCTCTTCGTCGATGGAAGCGCCGCGAAGCGCTCCCAGCAGGTCGTTGATACGGTGCCTCTGGATGGACAGAGGTCACCGGCACGGATGGCTTGCCCCTTTTAGAAGGGGGCCGCCTACCCGAGTCCAGAACCACTGGAGGTTCCGGCACGGTGTTCGGCTGAGGGCCGAACTTGGAGCCCCTGGGAGCCTTGCTCCCTTTGCTCCTGGAGTCCGGAAGGTCACCTTGAGGCGCCTCCGGGACTATCTCCCCCCAGCTCGGTGCCCCTTGAGACAATACCTCGGCATTGTCCGTAGGGCAAGGGGAGGAGGCGCTTGGAAGTGTATCACTATTCATGTCCGACGAGTCCAAGGAACCGTCCGACGAGGATACGTCGATATGGGCTCGGGGCGGACTGCATAATCATATTCGACGTTAGGAGAAGCAGTGTAACAAAGGTATGCTATGAGTTACTCTGGTATCCAAATACTTACGACTTCGCCAAGGGCTTGGCCCTGAGTAGCCACTCGTCTTTGCCGTCGGCGGCGGTGGTGGAGCAGTACAGAAGGAGAGTCCTTCCCTTCTTGGACCCTTCGGCCTCCCCGGTTGGGGTGTCCTTCCTTTTTTATCTACCCCGGCTGGAGGGGGAGAATCTTTATCTTCCTTCTCCTCGTTTTCATGGGAGGGGTGCGTCTCGGAGTTATCGGACGATGTGTACGATACCACCTGGCGCCGGGAACTCTTTCGGGTTCCCGTGGCCTTCTTCTTGGTCTTCTCCGGCACCTCATAAGGAGCCAGAGTCCGCATCTCCATCAGGAGAGCGTCTGCAGGGTCTTCGGGCAGAGGGGCCGGAAAGTTAATCTACTCCGATGTCTCCACCCAGTACTGTCAAAGGCATGGGAGCTTAGATCCCTCACATGGTTAAGCTATGGGAATAAATACCCTACCAGATGTACAGAACTTACCGGATTCGCAGGGCGCTTCACACTTAGCCCGCGGTCCTCGGTAAGAGAAGGGGGGACCTCGGCGCCCTTGAATAGCACCTTCCAGACGTCCTTATGCATCGTGTCGAAGAGCTCGTGTAGAGTCTGGTGCTGGGCCGGGTTGAACTCCCATAAGTTGAAAGCCCGTTGCTGACACGGGAGGATCTGGCGGAAGAGCATGACCTGGACTATGTTGACAAGCTTAAGTTTCTTGCTTATCATGTTCCAGATACACTTCTGGAGTCCGTCCAGCTCCACCGATGAGCCCCAGGATAGGCCCTTCTCCTTCCAGGAAGTGAGCCGTGTGGGGATTCCGGATTGAAACTCGGGGGCCGCCACCCAGTTGGTGTCGCGCGGCTCGGTGATGTAGAACCACCCCGATTGCCACCCCTTTATGGTCACCATGAAGGAGCCCTCGAGCCATGTAACCTTGGGCATTTTGCCCACCATGGCTCTGCCGCATTCCGCATGTTGACCACTACTACCTTCGGCTTAATATTGAACGTCTTCAGCCATAGGCCAAAGTGGGGCCGGATGCGGAGGAAAGCCTCGCACACGACCATGAACGCCAAGATGTTGAGGATGAAATTCGGGGCCGGATCATGAAAGTCCAGCCCATAATAGAACATAAGGCCGCGGACGAATGGATGGAGGGGAAACCCCAGTCCGCGGACGAAGTGGGGGAGGAAAACCACCCTTTCGTGAGGTTCCGGGGTAGGGACGATCTGCCCCGCGGCTGGCAGCCGGTGCGCGATATCCGCGGCTAAGTATCCGGCCCCACGTAGTTTTTTGATATGTCCCTCTGTGACGGAGGAGACCATCCACTTGCCTCCCGCTCCGGACATGTTTGGAGAGAGTTGAGGAGAAGGATGTGGACTTGGGCGCTGGAGCTCGAGTGCGCAAGAAAGGATGAGCAAGGAGGAAGAAGGCGTGGGTAGAAAAAGGTGAGACCTTATCCCTTTATAAGGGCGGACAAAACTATGCGCCCCCACCAGCCTGGTAAAACTCGCTTATCCCCCAAGCGCCATAATTGATGGCGCGGTTTGGTTTCCCACGTCCATATTGATGGGAATCCCGTAATAAGGGGACACGATCTCTGCTTCGACAAGACGTGCCAAGGAAACTGCCTCGCGAAAAACGCTAAGATAGGTTATGAAAAACGATTCGAATAAAGACCTGGCTGTGGTGTGATGCCACGCTACGGGGTACGTCAGCAGATCAGATTTGTGGAAATATTATTCTCTCTACGGTGATATGTGGAACTTGTTTTGTAGAGCCAGACACGATCCTCATGTTCAAAATCATCTACGAAGTATTCGGAGGAGGAACGCGCCTTGCAATGCCAAAGACAATCTGCACGCCAGACTCATCATCGTTGAAGCCTGGTTCAGGGGCTACTGAGGGAGTCCTGGATTAGGGGGTATCCGGACAGCTGGATTATATCCTTTGGCCGGACTGTTGGACTATCAAGATACAAAATTGAAGACTTCGTCCCGTGTCCGGATGGGACTCTCCTTGGCGTGGACGGCAAGCTTGGCAATACGGATATGCAGATCTCCTTCCTTGTAACCGACTCTGTGTAACCCTAGCCCCCTCCGGTGTCTATATAAACCGGAGGGTTTAGTCCGTAGGACAACACACAATCATACCATAGGCTAGCTTCTAGGGTTTAGCCTCTCTGATCTTGTGGTAGATCAACTCTTGTACTACTCATATTATCATGAATAAACAAGGAGGACGTAGGGTTTTACCTCCATCAAGAGGGCCCGAACCTGTGTAAAACATCATGTCCCCTGCCTCCTGTTACCATCCGCCTTAGACGCAAAGTTCGGGACCCCCTACCCGAGATCCATTGGTTTTGACATCGTCACACACCCTGCCCACGAGGGTGGGGGCGCGCCCTACCTCCCTGGGCGCCCCCCTACCTCATGGGCACCCTGGTGGCCCTCCGGTGGCCATCTTCTGCGATATGAAGTCTTTCGATGGGAAAAAATAATAAGCAATCTTCTCGGACGAAACTCCGCCACCACGAGGAGGAACCTTGGCGGATCCAATCTAGGGCTCCGGCGGAGCTGTTCTGCCGGGGAAACTTCCCTCCCGGAGAGGGAAATCATCGCCATCGTCATCACCAACGCTCCTCTCATCGGGAGAGGGCAATGTCCATCAACATCTTCGTCAACAGCATCTCTTCTCAAAACCCTAGTTCATCTCTTGTATCCAATTCTTGTCTTCAAGTCCGGGATTGGTGCTAGTAGGTTGCTAGTAGTGTTAATTACTCCTTGTAGTTGATGCTAGTTTTTTTAATTGGTGGAAGATCATATGTTCAGATCCTATATGCATATTAATACCCCTCTGATTATGAACATGTTTATGCTTTGTGAGTAGTTACGTTTGTTCCTGAGGACATGGGAGAAGTCTTGCTATTAGTAGTCATGTGAATTTGGTATTCGTTCGATATTTTGATGAGATGTATGTTGTCTCTCCTCTAGTGGTGTTATGTGAACGTCGACTACATGACACTTCACCATTGTTTGGGCCTAGAGGAAGGCATTGGGAAGTAATAAGTAGATGATGGGTTGCTAGAGTGACAGAAACTTAAACCCTAGTTTATGCGTTGCTTCGTAAGGGGCTGATTTGGATCCATATGTTTCATGCTATGGTTAGGTTTACCTTAATACTTTTGTTGTAGTTGCGGATGCTTGCAATAGAGGTTAATCATAAGTGGGATGTTTGTCCAAGTAAGGGCAGCACCCAAGCACCGGTCCACCCACATACCAAATTATCAAAGTACCGAACGCGAATCATATGAACGTGATGAAAACTAGCTTGACGATATTCCCATGTGTCCTCGGGAGCGCTTTACATCATATAAGAGTTTGTCCAGGCTTGTCCTTTGCTACAAAAAAGATTGGTCCTCCTTGCTGCACCTTATTTACTTTTGTTACTTATTGCTTGTTACAAATTATCCTATCACAAAACTATCTGTTACTACTTATTTCAGTACTTGCAGAGAATACCTTGCTGGAAACCGCTTATCATTTCCTTCTGCTCCTCGTTCGGTTCGACACTCTTACTTATCGAAAGGACTACAATAGATCCCCTACACTTGTGGGTCATCAGTGACGCCCTAGCGCTCGAGCTCCGCCGCTGCCGTTGAACTTCGCTTCTGCCTCAACTTTGGCCGCTGCATCAACCTGTTTGGACCAGACTCTTCTCGCGCACCTCCGCCATTCAACAGCTTCAGTAAGTTCTTCTTCCTCCCCTCTGTTGATCTGTTTAGGGTTCGCACAAGCTCATAGAAGTTCAGCGCCGTTCTTCCCCTGTTCTTCACCGTAGCATACATGGCAGATTCAAAACTTGATAGATCCCTGTGTGGTAGTAGCAATAGTCCATCCTTTGTCATCATATCATCTCTTTTATGTAGAAAAAACTGGAACTTCATAGACTGCTCAAGTACCCCCTTTTTAGGTCTGAATATCTTTTCTTTTTCTGACATGCGGTAGATCTGAAATTGCAATATAAAACTGTCACACCTGTTTTTCCTCACTTAGCCATTTTTGACCTTAGATCTATACTATCAATGTCCGTGTAGGCGGTTTATCTTCAAAAATTAATAACCTGCCATGTACCATTAGTCCCCTCTTAAACCGCCAATTTCTGTAACTTGATAACGTCAATCTCCGGTTTAGCATACTTGTATGCTTGAACAATTTCTACCCTTTAACCTTTAACAGATTAATCATGAATCTTAAACCGGCACAAACCTTCATTCAGGTCGCCGAATAAATGGCCAAGTCATTTTATGCTTGCAACTGGGTTCCGTCCCGGATTACAGAAGAAGAACTGAACGGATGTGTTGCAACTGGCGCTTTATCAAAAAAGAATGTCATCCATTGGAGAACCCCCGGTCCAGAAAATCCTCCTGAGCCCAAGGATGGTGAAGTGGTTGTGTTTATTGATCATCTAAGCCGCGGATTTAAACCTCCCGGATCAAAAAAATTCCGTGACGTACTTCATTATTTCCAACTCCACCCTCAAGATATTGTACCTAACTTTGTGTCCAATATATGCAACTTTCAAGTTTTTTGCGAAGATTACTTACAAGAAGAGCCCACAGTCGAACTGTTTAGAGATTTTTTTTCTACTTGAACTGCCATACCGAGTTTATTGACGGGCCCAATACTGAACTTGGTGGGGTGTCAATTCAGAAAAGGAAAGATGTCAGCTTCCCTCATGCCAAGCATCACAACCACCCCAAGGATTGGAATCAGACTTGGTTCTACTGCCGAGACACCTCTCTTACTGGTGAGAACCCTCTACTGGGTTACCGCGCTCATCGGCTCACCAGTACACATCCACTCCCCTAAAGACTCGGCGCAAAGGAACGGGCCAAATATGCCCCACAGCTTTCGAAGCTCGGAGCCTTTATGGCAAACGGTTTGACAGGCATTGATTTTGTTCATTGCTGGGTCTCTTGGAGCATTTTACCCTTAAGTCGTCGTCCCGGTTTAATGTGAGTATATAGTGGACGTTAAAGACCCTCAACGACACACTGATATTCAGCTTACTGATGATGAAATCACTGAATCTGTCAAGAAAATGCTGGATGAACCGGTGGCTGACTGCAGTAAAACGGGGCTTAGTCCTTTCTGCACCACAAATAAACCACCAGCTATAAGAACTATTTAACTCCTATTTCAACCAATGTTTTTAATACTCCCTGATGACCTTTTCCAATCTTTAACAGGGTGATGATCCATTCTGGAAGAGGAAAGCGCAAGATAAACCGGCTAAAACACCCCGTGCCAAGACCAAGGTCACAAAGAAACCTGCCAAGAAGAAAACGTCCGACTCTTCTGAGTTAATCATTAACAATGATGATCCGGAATCAGAGGTAGAACTTGATTCACTTGGCTCTTTATTCATGCACCTCGTTGACAATGACTGTTATCAGGATGACGCGGAAGCCAGCTACGCGAATGACGTAGAGGTAATTACTCTCTCATCCGGTTCAGACTCTCCGCCCACGTAGAGAACCCGACAAGCAATCCGGAAAGTAAAATTTTCTCACCCCCTAGCTCACTTGGATCCGGACTTTCTTTTGAAGAAAGAACAACATGGAGCTCGCCGCACAACCCAGCATAGCGGTCATGTGGTCACTTCGTCCGGTTTACCGAACACACCGGTTCGTAAACGCCGCCCAGAGGTCTCTCATATTTCTAACACATCTCATCCCAAGGCAGGTTATTTCCGACAGCCTCTTAATCCGTTTGATTCAAACTATCAGGGAACTTCTCATTCATCTTCTGGCGAGTCCACGGGGACACAACTTCCGCCTCTCAAAACTGTTCCTGGGTGAGTATATTAAACTAACCCTTTACACCTTATGTTTGCTTTAATATCTTTACATTCATCCCTTTCAGAACCAAGGCCATACCCAGCAAAAAGGCCAAGTTAAATAAACCGGCTGATGACAATACAACAGCTGATCTAGAAAAGACCCCGGAACCGTCTGAACCAAATGTTGATGCTATCCTTGATGATCCGCCACCACAAGATCATGAAACCTTTGTTGAACAAATGGAAATTGATCTGATGGCTCATGATGATAAACCGCCAAGACCAAGCAAAGCTTCTGATGACAAAACGGACGATTTTGTCATTACTGGTGTCATCTATACGTCCCGAGGCAACCCCACTGTTCTGTCAAAACATAGTGACAAGGAAGAATTTTCTGCTATGGATAAGGGCAAGTGGAAGGTGGATTTGAAAAGTTATGCCCATCTCAGTGCCCAAGACATTCATTCTGGGTTTTTAAACCGACTGTACACCAGTCGTGATTATGAAGCCGGTTTACTGAACATGATGAAGGAATGATATGAGGTAAACGCTGCTGATCTCTGCATAATTACTCTTCCCTTATGACCGGTTTAGGCTACCAACTCCAGTAGCCCCCAAGGGCCAGTTTATAATACTGATATGATCCGAGACTTTAGAAAATACTTCAACTTTGCCTGTGTAGCCCCCAAGGGCCGGTTTATCTTTTCAAGATGAACCGGGTCTTTATATTGTAAGACTCAAACTTCATTGAACACCTTTGTAAACCGATGAACCACCAAGCTTGTTGATGAAAGAAAAATCCATAGTTTTTAACTTGAGCAAATATGCATTAGTCCCCAAGTGCCAAGTATATGACTTGTCATGTGCTTGGGACTTTGTAATTTTTTTTGGACAAGAAGCAATAGATATTAGTCCCCAAGTGCCAAGTGTATGACTTGTCATGTGCTTGGGACTTCAAATATGTACTGCCAACTCACAAATTGCATATCTCTTGTAGGCTGAGCTTAGCAAAAAAGAAACCCAAGTCGCCGACCTTCAAGAAAATATCAAAACACAACAAGCTGAGACTTCCAAGGCCAAAGAAGAGCTGATCAATGCTTTAGCAGCCATGGAAAAACTGAAGGAGAGCTTTAAGAGCGAGCGGGTAGGCTGGGATACAGAGAAAACAACTATGCTGAAGAAGGCTGAGGACGCTGAAGCGGCCCTTAATCCGGTGGCAGAGGAGTTAACTGGCTTTAAACGGCAAATAAATGCCATGACGACTGCTGTTTTTGGTAAATAATCACCTTCGTAATCCATAAACATGTATTATCTAATAAACTGTCGGTTTACCAATGTTTTTTGACAATGCAGGGAGTCGCACTGGTCATCTTGGCTCAGATATGCGTCAAAGACTAAAAGCTGCCTATACATTTATAGAGCAGTTATATACCGGCATACAACGGGTCATCTGCATAGCCTCCCATAATAAACTGCCCCCAACCTTGATCAAGGATACGTTGGTAAGGCTAGCTGTGATGCCTGCTCGGATTGAGGAACTGAAAAAATCAGCTGCCAGGGCGGGTGCTCTTACTGCGTTGACTCGGGCTAAAGCATGGATATTTGATCTTGACCCGACCGATATTAGAAACGGCTATCCGAGCATAAAAGAGGACGGGTCAGATTTTGATAATGATGACCTCAGAGCTTTGACGAGGGAAATGCGTCCATTGGCTAGCAAACTGGTTGAAGAAACTAATCTTTCACATTATCAGTCGATTTTTGATGCCAACAACAAGAAAGTTAATGCGCCAAGTTGCAACACTCCAAATCTTATTCTGCTAATCCGTAAGCATACTTATGCTCCTGACATTGATCCCTCCTCACTTATAAGTGATGAAGCTGTATTCAAAGCCTTAACTGGGATCGATTGGTCAACCACTGACTTCCAGCAACTGGGTAGAGAAGAGGGGGATGAACCGGCGCAAGATGATCCGCAACCTTTAAGCCAGCCCGAGCATGATTCATAAACCGGTAGTCAGTTTAGCTTCTTCCTTCTGCAAGACTTGTTGAAAAACAATTATTCTTATGGACATTCAACTGCTTTGTAATAGGCTAGTTTAAACTCTTTATCTGATATGCCATCATGCATGTATTTGTCGTAGGACACCGTTAATCTGCCATGTTAAGATATGCTTATGTTTGCTCATGGTATTTAACAATATGAAATCTGCTCCTGCATATAAAAGAAAGAAAAAGGTGTCCTGGCGGTTTACCGCTAGACAGGTTATCATGTCCAATAACATAGTTTATAGCCAAGGCTGGACTTAAGAATAACCATATAGTTGAGCATATAGCATACCTGTGATATTTGATCACACTGTTGTTTTATCAAGCCCGTATAAGGGTGATAGCCCAAAACTTGAACACTGGTAATTATATTGCCGGTTTAATAAACACTGGATATTATGTTACCTTATATTGGCTATTTATAATCAGAAACTAGGCTGGGTTAATAAGCACTTGTGCATTATAATCATAAAGCATGATGAGTGATACGTCTCCAACGTATCTATAATTTTTGATTGTTGCATGCTATTATATTATCAACCTTGGATGTTTTATATGCATTTATATGCTATTTTATATGATTTTTGGGACTAACCTATTAACCTAGAGACCAGCGCCAGTTTTCTGTTTTTTCCTTGTTTTAGAGTATCACAGAAAAGGAAAATCAAATGGAGTCCAATTGACCTGAAACTTCACGGGACTTATTTTTGGACCAAAAGAAGCCCACGGAGTATCGTAGTTGGACTAGGAGAGTCCCGGGCTGCCCACGAGGGTGGGGGCGCGCCCATGATACGTCTCCAACGTATCTATAATTTTTTATTGCTCCATGCTATATTATCTTCTATTTTGGACAATATTGGGCTTTATTATTCACTTTTATATTACTTTTGGGACTAACCTATTAATCGGAGGCCCAACCCAGAATTGCTGTTTTTTTGCCTATTTCAGAGTTTCGCAGAAAAAGAATATCAAACGGAGTCCAAACGGAATAAAACCTTCGGGAACGTGATTTTCGGAATGGACATGATCCAGAGGACTTGGACCCTACGTTAAGAAAGCTACCAAGAAGCCACAAGGTAGCGTGCCCTCGACCCTCGTGGGCCCCATGTTGCTCCACCAACGTACTCCTTCCTCCTATATATACCTACGTACCACCAAACGATCAGAAAAGGAGCCAAAAACCTAATTCCACCGCCGCAACTTTCTGTATCCACGAGATCCCATCTTAGGGCCTGTTTCGGAGCTCCGCCGGAGGGGGCATCGATCACGGAGGGCTTCTACATCAACACCATAGCCTCTCCGATGAAGTGTGAGTAGTTTACCTCAGACCTTCGGGTCCATAGTTATTAGCCAGATGGCTTTCTCTCTCTTTTTGGATCTCAATACAAAGTTCTCCACCTCTCTCGTGGAGATCTATTCGATGTAATCTTCTTTTGCGATGTGTTTGTTGAGACCGATGAATTGTGTGTTTATGATCAAGTTTATCTATGAACAATATTTGAATCTTCTCTGAATTCTTTTATGTATGATTGGTTATCTTTGGAAGTCTCTTCAAATTATCAGTTTGGTTTGGCCTACTAGATTGATCTTTCTTGCAATGGGAGAAGTGCTTAGCTTTGGGTTCAATCTTGTGGTGTCCTTTCCTAGTGACAGTAGGGGCAGCAAGGCACATATTGTATTGTTGCCATCGAGGATAACAAGATGGGGTTTTCATCATATTGCATGAGTTTATCCCTCTACATCATGTCATCTTGCTTAAAGCGTTACTCCGTTCTTATGAACTTAATACTCTAGATGCATGCTGGATAGCGGTCGATGTGTGGAGTAATAGTAGTAGATGCAGGCAGGAGTCGGTCTACTTGTCTCGGACGTGATGCCTATATACATGATCATACCTAGATATTCTCATAACTATGCTCAATTCTGTCAATTTCTCAACAGTAATTTGTTCACCCACCGTAAAATACGTATGCTCTTGAGAGAAGCTACTAGTGAAACCTATGGCCCCCGGGTCTATTCTCCATTATATCAATCTTCCAGTACTTAGTTATTTTTATTGCTTTCTATTTTACTTTGCATCTTTATCATAAAAATACCAAAAATATTATCTTATCATATCTATCAGATCTCACTCTCGTAAGTGACCGTTTAGGGATTAACAACCCCTTATTGCGTTGGTTGCAAGGATTTATTTGTTTGTGCAGGTGCGAGGGACTCGCGTGTAGCCTCCAACTAGATTGATACCCTGGTTCTCAAAAACTGAGGGAAATACTTACGCTACTTTGCTGCATCACCCTTTCCTCTTCAAGGAAAACCAACGCAGTGCTCAACAGGTAGCAGCCCACCCCCCTGGGCGCACCCCCTGCCTCGTGGACAGCCCGGAGGTCCACCGACATACTTCTTCCGCCTATATATACCAATATACCCTAAAACCATCAGGGAGCAGAATAAATCGGGAGTTCCGCCGCCAGAAGCCTCCGTAGCCACCAAAAACCAATCGGAATCCTGTTCTGGCACCCTGCCGGAGGGGGGATGCCTCACCGGTGACCATCTTCATCATCCCGGCGCTCTTCATGACGAGGAGGGAGTAGTCCACCCTTGGGGCTGAGGGTATGTACCAGTAGCTATGTGTTTGATCTCTCTCTCTCTCGTGTTCTTGAGGTGGCATGATCTTGATGTATCGCGAGCTTTGCTACTATAGTTGGATCTTATGTTGTTTTCCCCCCTCTACTCTCTTGTAATGGATTGAGTTTTCCCTTTGAAGTTATCTTATCGGATTGAGTCTTTAATGATTTGAGAACACTTGATGTATGTCTTGCCGTGCGTATCTGTGGTGACAATGGGATATCACGTGATTCACTTGATGTATGTTTTGGTGATAAACTTGCGGGTTCCGCCCATGAACCTATGCATAGGAGTTGGCACATGTTTTCGTCTTGACTCTCTGGTAGAAACTTTGGGGCAGTCTTTGAGGTTCTATGTGTTGGTTGAATAGATGAATCTGAGATTGTGTGATGCATATCGTATAATCATACCCACGAATACTTGAGGTGACATTGGAGTATCTAGGTGACATTAGGGTTTTGGTTGACTTGTATCTTAAGGTGTTATTTTACTACGAACTCTAGGGCTGTTTGTGACACGTATAGGAATAGCCCAATAGATTGATCAGAAAGAATAACTTTGAGGTGGTTTCGTACCCTACAATAATCTCTTCGTTTGTTCTCCGATATTAGTGGCTTTGGAGTGACTCTTTGTTGCATGTTGAGGGATAGTTATATGATGCAATTATGTTATTATTGTTGAGAGGACTTGCACTAGTGAAAGTATGAACCCTAGGCCTTGTTTCCTAGCAATGACTTCTATCATTAATTACCTTGCTGTTTTTATATTTTCATATTACAAAAACTATTATCTACTATCCATATTGCACTTGTATCACCATCTCTTGGCCGAACTAGTGCACCTATACAATCTACCGTTGTATTGGGTGTGTTGGGGACACAAGATACTCTTTGTTATTTGGTTGCAGGGTTGCTTCAGAGAGACCATCTTCATCCTACGCCTCCCACGGATTGATAAACCTTAGGCCATCCACTTGAGGGAAATTTGCTACTGTCCTACAAACCTCTACACTTGAAGGCCCAACAACGTCTACAAGAAGAATGTTGTGTAGTAGACATCAACGAGCCGCATTAAATAAACCTAAAATCAAGAGGATGTAAGTAGTCATAACTGTGGTATTGCACCGATCAAGAGGGTATAAGCTATGGTTCGGATATGACCAAAAGCCCCCAAGTGATCATCCTGGTGGCCTTATGCCGATCAAGAGGGTATAATCTTTGGTTTGAATACGACCAAAGCCCCCAAGTGATTATCCTGGTGGCCTTACGCCAATCAAGAGGGTATAAGATGTGGTTCGAATACGACCAAGCCCCCAAGTGATTATCCTGGTGGCTTTACGCCAATCAAGAGGGTATAAGCTATGGTTCGAATATGACCAAGCCCCCAAGTGATTATCCTGGTGGCCTTACGCCAATCAAGAGGGTATAAGATGTGGTCCGTATACGACCAAGCCCCCAAATGATATTGTGGGTTGTGCCCAAAGGGCACCTATGTTTGAGATGTGCTTTTACAACAGACTCTCTTTGGTCCCTTTAACCTGGGTAGCAAGCCCCCAAGTTTTTTTTCTTTCAATTGGCTTATAAGCCGGTTCAAGGGTAATCATAACTTCATGCCTAAGCCAGAAACCCCATGTAACCAAAAACTCATGTAAGAGAAAATGACAGAGGCCTGCTTTAGCAGGGATGCCGGTTTATTATATCAATCATAATATATACATTGTCTAAAATATGTACATAAGGAGAGCATGTGGCTCAGGTGTAGTAAGGTCGAAGATGAGCAATATTCCACGGCCGGTGGGTCTCCTCCTGCGATTTACGTGAGTCTGTGTGCTCTTGAACATCGATAAGGTAGTACGACCCGTTGTTCAGATTCTTGCTGACCACAAAGGGTCCCTCCCAAGGTGGGGATAACTTGTGCATATCAGTCTGGTCCTGGATGAGCCAGATCTCTAGGTCGCCTTCTTGAAAAGTTCTGGTTTTAACCCGTCGGCTGTGGCAACGGCGCAGATCTTGCTGGTAAATCGCCGAACGAGCCGCTACGATGTCACACTCTTCATCTAACAGGTCGAGTGCTTCCTGACGTGCTTTTTCATTGTCAGCTTTAACATAAGCCGCCACGCGGGGCGAATCATGATGGATGTCACTAGGGAGAACCGCCTCTGCTCCATAAACCATGAAGAAAGGCGTGTAACCCGTAGACCTGTTGGGGTGGTATTAATGCTCCATAACACGAAAGGTAATTCCTCCACCCAACAACCTGGTGTCCTCTACAGGGGAACCATAAGCCAGGGCTTGATACCTCTCAAGATTTCTTGATTGGCTCTCTCAGCTTGACCATTAGATTGGGGGTGAGCCACTGATGATACATCAAGCCGAATATGCTCACGTTGACAAAAGTCCTTCACAGCACCCTTGGAGAGGTTAGTGTCATTGTCTATTATAATGTTGTGTGGAAAGCCAAAGCGGAAGATCACCTTCTTCATGAATTGAACCGCCGTTGCCGCATCACACTTACTTACTGGCTCTGCCTCTACCCATTTAGTGAACTTATCAACCGCCACCAAGAGGTGAGACTTCTTATCCTTGGATCTCTTAAAAGGCCCAACCATATCATGCCCCCAGACTGCAAATGGCCAAGTAATTGGAATCATCCTGAACTCCTGAGCCGGAACATGAGCTCGACGTGAAAACTTCTGACAATCGTCACACCTTCTGACCAAGTCCTCAGCACCAGCATGAGCCGTCAGTCAATAAAAACCGTGACGAAAAGCTTTGGCTACCAGAGATTATGAACCGGCATGATGACCGCAATCTCCTTCGTGGATCTCATGCAGAATCTCACTGCCTTCTTCAGGAGACACGCAACGCTGAAACGCCCCTGTGACACTGCAGTGATGCAACTCCCCATTGACAATGGTCATTGACTTGGCCCGTCGGATTATCTGCCTGGCCAAAGTTTCATCCTCAGGTAACTCGCCCCGGGTCATATATGCCAAATAGGGAACTATCCAATCAGGGATAACATGAAGAGCCGCCACTAACTGGGCCTCTGGGTCAGGAATAGCCAAATCCTCCTCTGTGGGTAACTTGACCGACAGGTTATGAAGAACGTCAAGAAAAACATAGAGCAGTGAAAGGATATCCAAACATCTTCGGAATAGTGCACAAGGGAGTGGTGTGTGGATACCTAGTTCGGGCTGGCGTTTGGGCATTCTCTCCTAGCTAGAGTGCGGGTCACTTCAAAGCCGTTGAGGGTGATGCACTGGCGTTGGCTGGCCACGCACGGATGCAAATCTTGAGTGGCAGCGGAGCGCTACGATGCGGTGGACGAGACCGTTGGTGAAGCCCCAACGGCCTCGGGGGGTGGAGGTGCGACGATGTGCTCGGTGAAGTAGCCCCGGTGAGGTGGGAGACGGTGTCAGTGAAGTGCACCTAATGCGGTGGAAGTCGGTGTCTGTGAGTCACGTCGGTTGCGGCAGCCGACGTTGTTGGTGGACCACCCGGTGCGGTGGACGAGGGCGTAGATGAGGTAGTTCCAGTGCGGTGGTGAAGCACGACCGTCGTCTTCGTCTTCGTCGTCCGGCACAAAGGTGGGGAAAGAGACGAGATGAGGGGCGATTCGAACTTTGCTTGGGTTGGAGGCGAATTAGGGATTTGAGCAATCTGGGCCCGGAAGGGGATGGTGGAGAAGGGAGATTTTGCAGGGCTAGAATTGGGGCCGCCAGATATTTCAATCCGAAACGTGGAAGCACAAACTTATTTTGTCGTCATTCTTTTTTTGGGGGGAGGGGGGGAGGGAGGGGGTGGGTGTCCAGGTGCTAAGCGTCCGTATGACACACGCGACCACCACGACACGACCCTGGTCTGCCTGGTGCGCCTACATTTGAGAATGCAAATGAATCTTCTTTCATTTTCAAACGAATCTGTATGTATTACCATGCCTGTGTTTTCCTTGCAAATAATTAGTCATTCAAAACGAGATATTATAAATTAATTAATGAGGAGTTATTTGAAAAAAAATCGAAACGGTATCCACGCTAACGTGGATTAGAGTGTGTGTCACATAATTTGTTATTTGAATTAGAGTGTGTGTCATATAGCAATCTCCAATTCTAACATGGATTTCGCATTTCACGGTATCCACGCTACCTTTTTAATACAAATTCATATGTATATGATGAACACCTTGGTAGTAAGAAAACTTTGGATGGATTCAAACATATGACCTACAAAATAGCACAACAATCGAGTCAATGTCAACTTTTCCAAACCTAATATGGCACGAATTCGAAATAATTACCCATATGCATGGTCCTCAGTTCAAATCTTGCAATGTACACAGAATTGAATCCTCGATATTAAGTCTCGTACTATCTACATTAAAATGTTGTTTTTAGCCCCCCCCCCCCCCCCCCCCCCGTCGGCACACACGCTACATACTTCATGTATCGGTCAATTTTCTTCTCCTAACCACCTTAGGAGGCTATCGGTTTCCGACACACGTTCACTCTTTCTGTCCATGTTTCGATCTCTAACTCTCTCAACTACACAACCCCCTTTTTCTACTCTGTTACCAAATGTATTTACCTCACACACCCGCCATTGCACTCCATGCTGAGCTCTCCCTCTCTCTCTCTCCCTCCCACCCTCTCTCGCTAGATACATGCATTGCCTATCTAGCCCCCCAACCTCTCGTGCGCACTCTTGATAACCCACAAGTATAAGGGATCAATTGTAGCCTCTTTCGATAAGTTGGAGTGTCGAACCCAACGAGGGGCTAAAGGTAGAACAAATATTCCCTCCAGTTCTATCGACCACCGATACAACTCTACGCACGCTTAACGTTCTCTCTACCTAGAGCAAGTATGAAACTAGAAGGACTTTGTAGGTGTAATGGGATAGGTTTTCAAGAATATAAAGAGCACGTAAATAAAAACTAGGGGCTGTTTTAGGTAAAGAAGCAATAAAGTTAGTATAGAGAGTGTGGAAATGTGGTGGTAGGAGTTGTGAAATTGTCCCTAAGCAATTGACTACTTTACTAGACTGATAGCAAGTTTTATGTGGGAGAGGTCACTGCTAGCATGTCATCCCTGACTTGGAATTCTATGCACTTATGATTGGAACTATTAGCAAGCATCCACAATTACTAACGTTCATTAAGGTAAAACCCAACCATGGCATTAAGATATATTGGTCCCCCTTCAATCCCGTATGGATCAATTTCTATGCTAGGTTGAAGCTTCTGTCACTCTTGCCCTCCAATACATAGTCCTATCAACATACAACTAACCCTATGGTGTGATCCACGCACGTACTCATATGATGGGCACCAAAGGACAGCAACATAACCACAAGCAAATTAAACCAATCATAGCAATTCACCAATTACTGATAGGACAACGAAAATCTACTCAGACATCGTAGGATGGCAACACATCATTGGATAATAATATGAAGCATAAAGCACCATGTTCAAGTAGAGGGTATAGCGGGTTGCGGGAGAGTGGACCGCTATAGATAGATGGGGGAAGGTGATGAAGATGTTGGTGAAGATGACGGAGATGTTGGTGTAGATTGTGGTGACGATGATGGCCCAGGCGGCGTTCCGGCACCACTGGGAGAGAGGGGGAGAGAGCCCCCTTTCTTCTTCTTCTTCTTCCTTGACCTTCTCCCTAGATGGGAGAAGGGTTTCCCCTCTGGTCCATGGACTCCATGGCGGCAGATGGGAGAGATCCCCTCCGAGATTGGATATGTCTCTCTGTCTCCTCTGTTTCTGCATTTTAGATTCTGGCCTTTCACCGTTTATTATATTCCCGGAGATCCGTAACTCCGATTGGGCTGAAATTTTAACACGATTTCTATCCAGATATTGGATTTGTTGCAGCGAGAGAAGGGCACCAACCGCCTTACGAGGTGTCCATGAGGGTCAGGGGCGCGCCCACCCCCCTAGGGCGCGCCCCCTGCCTCGTGGCCCCTCGGGCATCGTCTCATGTTGATTCTTCTTCCCAAAAATCACATATATTCCAAAAAAATCTCTGTAAGTTTTTATCCCGTTTGGACTCTGTTTGATATGGATTTTCTGCGAAACAAAAAACATGCAACAAACAGGAACTGGTACTGGGCACTAGATCAATATTTTAGTCCCAAAAATAGTATAAAAAGTTGCCAAAAGTATATGAAAGTTGTATAATATTGGCATGGAACAATCAAAAATTATAGATATGACGGAGACGTATCAGCATGCCCAAGTTTAATTCTTGCTTGTCCTCGAGTTGGTAAATGATAAAAAAGATAATTTTCGATGTGGAATGCTACCTAGCATAATCTTGATCATATAATCTAATCATGGCATGAATATTAAGACACGAGTGATTCAAAGCAATAGTCTATCATTTGACATTAAGACAATAATACTTCAAGCATACTAATAAGCAATCATGTCTTTTCAAAATAACATGGGAAAAGAAATTTATCCCTACAAAATCATATGGTCTGGCTATGCTCCATCTTCACCACACAAAGCATTCATCATGCACAACACCGATGACAAGTTGAGGGAGTCCTGGACTAAGGGGTCCTCGGGCGTCCGGCCTGTTATCAGTGGGCCGGACTAATAGGCTGTGAAGATCGAAGACAATACCCGTGTCCAGATTGGACTCTACTTGGCGTGGAAGGCAAGCTTGGCAACCGAAGATTCCTTCTTATGTAACCGAATCCATGTAAACCCTAGATCCCCTCGGTGTCTATATAAACCGAATGGATAGTTCGGAAAGGACACCACATATACTCATTACCATACCCATATAGGCTAGACTTCTAGGGTTTAGCCATTACGATCTCGTGGTAGATCAACTCTTGTAATACTCATATTCATCAAGAACAATCAAGCAGGAAGTAGGGTATTACCTCCATAGAGAGGGCTCGAACCCGGGTAAACATCGTGTCCCCTGTCTCCTGTTACCATCGATCCTAGACGCACAGTTCGGGAGCCCCTACCCGAGATCCACTGGTTTTGACACCGACATTGGTGCTTTCATTGAGAGTTCCACTGTGTCGTCGACAAAAGGTTCGATGGCCCCTTCGATCGTCAGTAATGACGTTGTCCAGGGAGAAAACCTTCTCCCCGGACAGATCTTTGTATTCGGCGGCTTCGTACCGCGGGCCAACTTGTTTGGCCATCTGGAGCAGATCGACAGCTACGCCCTTGGCCATCAGGTCAGATTCAGAAGCCTGAATTACGTCGTGGACGTCCGTGGAGATTTGATCTTCGACGGATTCGAGACCGCGGCAACCGCTCCCCACCACCTCGATGAACATGGCTTAAACCTGTCATCGGGATGCATCCAGGAGATAGCTGCTGTAACAGCTCTGGCCTTAAATCCGGATCAGATCGAGTCTCCCGAATACAGGAAGCTCGACCCCATCATGAGGCTACCGATTCCGCGGTGCTAGAGCCGCACACAGATTCTACTTCATACAGTATCCGCATCAACGGAACCTCGGACTCGCCCCCAATGTCGAACTTCGAACCCTTCGAGCCAGCGTATACCGAACTCGATCGGTTATCGATCCTCAGGTTTAGTGCCGCAGATGTCTTCCAACACTTGCCCATGGGTAACATGCTAAACTTGCTAAAAAACCTATCCATGGTAGATGACCCGTCGCCGAACTATGTTCGGTTTGAACTTTCGGCGGACGATGGAGAATTTTGTTTCCCACCCGCCACCCACTCCGTAGCCACCGTTCAAGACCTAACCAACACACCCGACCCCCGCTCAGAAGACATCGACGGTGTGGACGATGATGAGGGGCAGGGTCAGAGCTTCCTACTTGCTCGGCACGGGATGACCACTTCCTGGTATGACGTGTGTATGTTAGACACACCCTACGGCGCTCTCGTTGATGATAAGGAGGATCTGGTCGAGAATAAACCGCCTGGTACACAGCCCGGACACTGGCACCCTAGGTCACATCGCCCATGAGAAAACACTGCCAGCACCAGAGAAGACGACACTCCAGACAACAAAGACCCTATTGAGGTAGAATCCGAGCAGGATGAATAGGAAGGCGGGAAGGACAACTCTGATGAATAGACCACATATGGGGACTCGGAGGACAGCAATTATCTCCCACTCTCCGAGGAAGAGGAGATCCTCGGCAACAAAGACTTTATCATGCCCAAGGAACCTCTCGAGCAGGAGCGCTTTAAACGCCAGCTTATAGCCACTGCAAGGAGCCTAAGAAAGAAGCAGCTGCAGCTTCAAGCAAGCCAAGATTTGCTCAATGACAGATGGACCGAGGTCTTGGCCGCCGAAGAATACGGCCTTAGCAGCCTAGTCAAAAGCCACCCCAAAAGAATAGGTGGCTCCCTCAATACGATGGCAGGGCGATGGAGCCCACACCACCATCGAATAATGTGGCGGGCCAACCAGAGTTCAATCCAGTCAAAGCAGCAGCCCAAGCAGAGCACCATACCAACCCATCCAACCGTCAAAACAAAACAACTCGGAGGAATACCCGCGATATCAACCAATACACTTAGGGTAGAGCAGGACGTACACGATCGACGTACAGATCACGAAGATATACCCCGACCGACGATGATGGTCGCCTATTCGGATGCTATAAAGCCGACCATGCCCGAGCCGAACACCGTAAACGGAACCCGCTGGAGATGCTTCATAGTGTGGCCCAACATAGAGGAGCCGCACACCCTCTCTGCTTCACTAACGAAGTAATGGAGCATGAATTTCCAGATGGGTTTAAACCCATCAACATTGAATCATACGATGGAACAGCAGATCCTGCGGTATGGATCGAGGATTACCTCCTTCATATTCACATGGCCCGTGGAGATGACCTCCACGCCATTAAATACCTACCTCTCAAGCTTAAAGGGCTAGCTCGGTACTGGCTAAACAGTTTGCCAGAAAATTCCATTGGCAACTAGGAAGATTTGGAAGACGCCTTTCGAGGCAATTTCAAGGGAACATATGTCCGGCCATTATACGCCGATGACATAAGTCACATTATCCAGGAGCCCGGCTAGTCAGCCAGGGAGCTCTGGACCAGGTTCTTAGGAAAAAGAACCAAATTTTCGACTGTCTGGACGCAGAAGCCCTTGCGGCCTTCAGAAACAGCGTCCGGGATGAATGGCTAGTGCGTCACCTTGGCCAGGACGGACCCAAATCCATGGCAGCCCTTACTACTCTAATGACCTGCTTCTGCGCGGGAGAAGACAACTGGCTTGCTCGTAAAAGCAACAACGCCAGCAGCCCGGGCACCTCCGAAATCCGAGATGGCAACGATGAGCCACAACGAACCGAACACAACAGTCGCGGTAATATATGCAACACAGTGGTGAACGCCGGATTTCACAATCCGAAGCCCGGTCATCGGAAGAAGCCACTAAAGGCAAACCAGGATGGACCATCTACCCTTGACAGGATATTGGACCGACCTTGTCAGATTCACGATCAACCTGATATGCCAGCTAATCATACCAACCGAAACTGTTGGGTCTTCAAGCAGGCAGGCAAGCTTAACACTGGTCACAAGGGGAGGACGCCACTAGGCGATAAAGACGACGGATCGGCTCGTCAGCAGAACGCCGGGGGCCAGAAACAGTTTCCCTCCGACGTTCGACTACTTCAGGAATGTGAATAGCAGGCCGTCTTCCGCCACCCACGTACTGTACTGGCAAAATTTGCACCACGCGCACATCACTACGCACTCAAGATACCATGGGCATCGGCGGAAGCATAATACGGACAACCCTGCAAGCATTCCCCTAATGTTTTCTATCTGCTTACTTTATTTTTCTGTATCATCCCTAAATAACAGGTGACCAACTGGACAGCATCTACAACGGACTCTATCGGAGTTCGGATCCGTATGCTCACCTAAGGGGCTACTTCCGTTAAGGATTCCCCTCCCCGAGGACGGGCGACGCAGACGTGCAACAAGAGGTTCAAAATAACATTTGGTGGACCATACTCTTTATTCCAAGCCTGTCATATGCCCTTCTTCCTCTGATCCCGACCCCGAGCATGTCAAATAGTCAGGTTCACGGTTCCTTTTTTATTATATATATATATATACATAAATTTATCATTGGCACATCGCTCCGTTCTCAGTAAGTCTCATCCGAACCGATCTTTCATACTCTTTCAACAATAAGTACGGCCTTAACGGCTGCTCTGTAGATACACCTCGGCATACCCTGCCAGGGGCTCGGCATGGGAACGAATGAGCTGCCAGTAAAAGTCCGAACAGCTCTATAGCGTACTTCGGCGTCGCAAGTTTGGCCTTATATGCATCAGCTCCGAATCATTATCTTGGGTCAATAGTTGGGTTTCCCAGCTCCTGTGTTTGCTACCCTACGTTCCACCCCATCGGCTAGGGTAGTAAAGGGAGAACTACTGCGATTGTGCCCTGGCCTAGACCAGATGAGCACCTCAGTAGAGAAAGCCGAAAACTGACTGTCATGATGCGGCGAGAGCTGGTCAACCACTTGATGACTTATTGGAATACTTAGCGATTCTCCGTGTAACATGAAGGATCTTTTTCAGATCAGATATGCAAGGCACCACACGTCGCATACACACCAGGGGCTATGTCATAGCCCCACCATAGAACTCCTATGGTTAAGTGAAAGTGTTAACGCCTTATAGTCTGATTGCCTGGTTCGCCGCATTATCACCTCCTTCATGGACCAAGACGTTGGATAAAGAGTGATTAAATGCTTTTCCGAACACCCCCGTACTTCCTACGGGGGGGCTGAAGCCGACGACTGGAAAACTTTCAGATTATATTAAAACAACTGCATAGGAGGAATTCAAGATTTTGAGCAATACATAAATATATTGACTATAAAGTTGTCTTTTACAATCATCATACACCTCACTCGAACATTAAGTTTTTCGAACATTGACCCTCTATCAAGCGGCCGGCCTCCAGGACGTCTTCAAAATAACTCTCCGGTTCTGAACGGTCCCTGCCTCCAGGCGGACCCTTCGTGGTGACGTCGACGGCCTTCATCTTTCCCCAAAATGTCTTGACTCGGGCAATGCCATCCGTGCACCTTCAATGCACGCCGATTGCTTCGCAGCATCGATTCGCGGCACCACGTCGACAAGCTTCTGCACCAAACCGAAATAACTACTCGGCGCAGGCTCGGTTGGCCACAGCCGGATTATAACATCCTTCATGGCAGTGCCAGATACCCTATGAAGTTCGGCCCATTGGGACATCTGCTCATTGAGCAGCAGCGGGCGCTTCGACGCACCGAACTGTGACCAAAAAAGTTTCTCTGTTGCATATCCAGCTCGCGCTTGGTAAGACCGCACTGCATCGGAAGAACTCTTCGGCAAGTCCAAATACTCGTCCGGAGAACTCCACACTTGGTTCAGCTGAGCATAGTCCAGGTCGCCGAACTTAGTCTACAGCAGAAAAGGCTTTCCAGCCACTATCTCTTTCGCCTACCGAACCTCCTCACGGAGTGCTCTGGACTCTGATCGTGCTTCTTTCGCCTCCTGTCGGACCTTGTCCAGTTCAGCCGTTAAGGCTTTATTCTCCTTCTCAAGAAATTTCCAGGGGCCAGCAGCGTTCTCCAAAGCGAGTGTCATCGTGGATACCTTCTCCTCGCCCTGGCGTCACGCAGCTTGTTCGGCCTTCAGTTCAACCAATGCCTCTTTAGCAGTAGCATCACTAAGCCAGGCCGGCTCCTTGGCCCGAACTAGCTCCGCCCGAAGAGCCTCCATGGCGGCAGCACCATCTGCATTTTATGCGCATTTAATATAAAGCACTCTCCCGGGTCAAGCACACTGATGTAAAGAATGCTCGAAACACATACCTTGTGAGTCGTCAAGACGCCTGTTGATCAATGCAATGTCATCCTCTGCAATATCCAGCTTTTGCTGTAGTTAGGCCACTTCCGTATTCCGGGCAGCCATAGGAGGGGCAGCAGCCTATATTTCAAATTAAACTAAGGTTAATACCTGAGCATATCTCTTTGATCCTCTGATCGCTTCCTTCGGAAGCCAATCCGAGTCTTAGGGGCTACTGCATATACAACACGTGCATTCTGATTCAATTGACAAAACTACATCACAAACCTCAAAACCTCTCAGCAGGCCCATGAAGGCCTCGTCCAATCCACTCTTTGCAGATAGAACCCTTTTGACCACCGTAGCCATCAAGGTACGGTGCTCTTCTGAAATGGATGCCCGTCGTAGCAATCCCGTCAGCATGTCCGGCGCTCCTGGGTCTTCGGAAACCACCGTCGGAGTACGATGTTCCTATGAGGGAACCCTCTTACTTGCCTCCAGAATTGTCTCCGGCTGTAAACCGTACAGTTCGGAGACGCCAGTCTTGATCCCAAAACCCCGAGTGACAGAGGCACCGCCTTCGGGTAACACCTCCTTCGGTTCCTGTACTACTTGGTGTTTAGGAGGAGCCTGTCGGGACGATACCTCGTATCATCTCCCTTGTTGGGCGATGCGGCCGGAGCAGGTGTGTCACTCTCCATCATCTCCGGAAGAAGATCTCCCGAGGAGGAGGACGATTGAGAAGCACCAGGCGTTAACCTGCGTGGATGAACATATATTGGATGATTACTTCACTAATAGGAAAAGAATGAGGTGCGTTCAAAGTACCCCAGCCTCCGCACGCTTGCCCTTGGGCAAAAGGACTTTGGTTTCCCTGAACGCAGCCGCCTGGTACGGTGTCGGAATCAGCAGTCTCGTCAGCAGGTCGGTCGCAGGGCCTTCGGGAAGAGGCGCCGGACACCAGATTAGCACCGCTTTATTTATCCAGTCTTGTACAGGGACAGGTTGTTTAGTATCTTGATTAAGAGATGTCTGAATGGAAGGCGCTCAGACATCGAGTACTTACCAAAGTGCCCGGATGATTGCAGTCAAGGCCAACATCTTCGGTGGTGTCCGGCCATTGCTCTCGTTCCCCGAAATATAATTTCCACATTCCTTCATGCGTAGTGCCGAAGAAATGGTGTAGAGTCCGCCGCCCTTCTGAGTTAAACTCCCACATACGAAGAGGCCGCAGCTGACATGGCAGGATCCGATGGACCAACATTATTTGAACAACGGTCACAAGATCGATGCCCTTCTCGGTAAGGCTTCGGATGCGACTTTGCAGAGTCCGCACTTCATCAATGGATCCCCAGTCCAATCCCTTATTGACCCACAAAGCGAGCTGAATTGGAGGGCCGGGTCGGAACGCAGGTGTTGCCGCCTACTTGGGGCCCCGCGGCTCGTTGATATAAAACCACCCCTTCTACCATGGGTTGGAAGATTTGGCGAAAGATCCTTCGGGCCAAACAGCGCCGGCCAGCTTGCCTACTATGACGCTGCCGCACTCTTCCTGCTACTCCTTTGCCACCTGCGGCCTCACATCAAAGGTCTTGAGCCACAAACCAAAGTGTGGACGAGTCCGGAGTAAGGCCTCACACGTGACGATAAATGTCAAGATGAGGAGAATAGAGTCCGGGGCCAGATCGTGAAAATCTAGCCCGTAGTAGAACATGAGCCCCCGGACGAAGGGGTTAAGCGCGAACCCTAGCCCATGAAGAAAGTGGGATACAAATACTACCCTCTCACCAGATCTGGGGGTCGGTGTGTGATACGTCCATTTTGCATCATGCTTTTATAGATATTTATTGCATTATGGGCTGTTATTACACATTATGTCACAATACTTATGCCTATCCTCTCTTATTTTACAAGGTTTTCATAAAGAGGGAGAATGCCGGCAGCTGGGATTTTGGGCTGGAAAAGGAGCAAATATTAGAGACCTATTCTGCACAGCTCCAAATGTCCTGAAACTTCATGGAAGACGTTTTCAGAATATATAAAAAATACTCAGCGGAAGAAATTCACCAGGGGGGGCACACCCTACCCATGAGGGCGGGGGCGTGCCCTACCTCCCTGGGCGCGCCCCCTACCTCGCGGGCCCCCTGGTGGCCCTCCGGTGGCCATCTTCTGCTATATGAAGTCTTTCGATGGGAAAAAATAATAAGCAATCTTCTCGGACGAAACTCCGCCGCCACGAGGCAGAACCTTGGCGGATCCAATCTAGGGCTCCGGCAGAGATGTTCTGCCGGGGAAACTTCCCTCCCGGAGGGGGAAATCATTGCCATCGTCATCACCAACGCTCCTCTCATCGGGAGAGGGCAATCTCCATCAAACATCTTCATCAGCACCGTCTCCTCTCAAAACCCTAGTTCATCTCTTGTATCCAATTCTTGTCTTCAAGTCCGGGATTGGTGCTAGTAGGTTGCTAGTAGTGTTAATTACTCCTTGTAGTTGATGCTAGTTGGTTTAATTGGTGGAAGATCATATGTTCAGATCCTATATGCATATTAATACCCCTCTGATTATGAACATGTTTATGCTTTCTGAGTAGTTACGTTTGTTCCTGAGGACATGGGAGAAGTCTTGCTATTAGTAGTCATGTGAATTTGGTATTCGTTCGATATTTTGATGAGATGTATGTTGTCTATCCTCTAGTGGTGTTATGTGAACGTCGACTACATGACACTTCACCATTGTTTGGGCCTAGAGGAAGGCATTGGGAAGTAATAAGTAGATGATGGGTTGCTAGAGTGACAGAAGCTTAAACCCTAGTTTATGCGTTGCTTCGTAAGGGGCTGATTTGGATCCATATGTTTCATGCTATGGTTATGTTTACCTTAATACTTTTGTTGTAGTTGAGGATGCTTGCAATAGAGGTTAATCATAAGTGGGATGTTTGTCCAAGTAAGGGCAGCACCCAAGCACCGGTCCACCCACATACCAAATTATCGAAGTACCGAACGCGAATCATATGAACGTGATGAAAACTAGCTTGACGATATTCCCATGTGTCCTCGGGAGCGCTTTACATCATATAAGAGTTTTTCCAGGCTTGTCCTTTGCTACAAAAAGGATTGGGCCACCTTGCTGCACCTTATTTACTTTTGTTTCTTCTTGCTTGTTACAAATTATCCTATCACAAAACTATCTGTTACTACTTATTTCAGTACTTGCAGAGAATACCTTGCTGGAAACCGCTTATCATTTCCTTCTACTCCTCGTTGGGTTCGACACTCTTAATTATCGAAAGGACTGTGATAGATCCCCTACACTTGTGGGTCATCAAGAATCTTTTCTGGCGCTGTTGTCGGGGAGTGAAGTGCCTTTGGTAGGTGGAATTTGGTAAGGAAAATTTTATATAGTGTGCTTAAATTTACTATCACTTGATACTATGGAAAGTAATCCTCTGAGGGGCTTGATTGGGGTATCTTCACCCCGACCAGTAGAGCAAAGAGTTGCTCCTAAACCTAATGAAAATGAAAATGAAAATGAAAATGTTCCCTTTGAAATTCCTTCGGGTATGATAGAAAAACTGCTAGCTAATCCTTTTTTAGGAGATGGAACAAAACATCCTGATGAGCATCTGATATATATGTGGATGAAGTTTGTGGATTATTTAATCTTGCAGGTGTACCCGAAGATGTTGTTAAGAAGAAGGTATTCCCTTAATCTTTGAGGGGAGATGCATCAACATGGTATAAGCTATGTGATGATTTGGGGTCTTGGAATTACAAATGATTGAAATTGGAATTTCATCAGAAGTTTTATCCTATGCATCTTGTTCATCGTGATCGCAATTATATATATAATTTTTGGCCTCGCGAAGGAGAAAGCATCGCTCAAGCTTGGGGGAGGCTTAAATCAATGTTATATTCATGCCCCAATCATGAGCTCTCAAGAAAAATGATTATTCAAAAATTTTATGGTCAGCTTTCTGATAACAATCACACCATGCTTGATACTTCTTGTGCTGGCTCTTTTATGATGAAGACTATTGAATTCAAATGGGATTTATTGGAAAGAATTAAACGCAACTCTGAAGATTGGGACCTCGACAAAGGTAAGGAGTCAGGTATGACACCTATGTTTGATTGTGTTAAATCTTTTATGGATACCGATGTTTTCCGTAAATTTAGCACTAAATATGGACTTGACTCTGAGATAGTAGCTTCTTTCTGTGAATATTTTGCTACTCATGTTGATCTCCCCAAGGAGAAGTGGTTTAAATATCATCCTCCCATAGAAGTAAAAGTAGCTACACCTATTAAAGTTGAAGAAAAGATTATCACTTATAATGATCCTATTGTTCCTACTTCTTATGTTGAGAAACCACCTTTTCCTGTTAGGATAAAGGATCATGCTAAAGCTTCAACTGCGGTTCGTAAAAGCAATATTAAAACTTATACACCTCATGAGAAAATTAAAGTTGAAACTGATATTGCTATTGTTAAAAATCTCTTGTCTGATAATATTGATGGGCATGTTATTCATTTCCTTGATGAGACTGCTAGAATTGCTAAACCATGTACTAAAGATAAAAACAGACCTGTGGTAGGCATGCCTGTTATTTCTGTTAAAATAGGAGATCATTGTTATCATGGCTTATATGATATGGGTGCTAGTGCTAGCGCAATACCTTATTCCTTATACAAAGAAATTATGCATGATATTGCACCTGCTGAGATAGAAGATATTGATGTCACAATTAAACTTGCCAATAGAGATACTATTTCACCAATGGGAATTGTTAGAGATGTTGAAGTCTTGTGTGGGAAAACTAAATATTCTACTGATTTTCTTGTTCTTGGTTCCCCACAAGATAGCTTTTGTCGCATTATTTTTGGTAGACCTTTCTTAAATACTGTTAATGCTACCATACATTGCAAAAGGGATGTTGTTACTATTGGTATAGATGATATGACTCATGAATTTAATTTCTCTAAATTTAGTAGACAACACCATGAAGAAGAATCACCTAGTAAGGATGAAATCATTGGTCTTGCTTCTATTGTCGTACCTCCTAGTGATCCTTTAGAACAATATTTGCTAGACCATGAAAATGATATGTCTATGAATGAAAGAAGATAAATAGATCAAGTATTGTTTAAACAGGAACCTATTCTGAAACACAATTTGCCCGTTGAAATCCTAGGGGATCCTCCTCCACCCAAGGGTGATCCCGTGTTTGAGCTTAAACCGTTGCCTGATACTCTTAAATATGCTTATCTTGATGAGAAAAAGATATATCATGTTATTATTAGTGCTAACCTTTCAGAACATGAAGAAGAGAGATTATTGAAAACTCTGAAGAAGCACCATGCTGCTATTGCGTATACTCTTGATGATCTGAAGGGCATTAGTCCCACTCTATGTCAACATAAAATTAATTTGGAAGAAGATGCTAAACCAGTTCATGATCATCAACGATGGCTGAATCCTAAAATGAAAGAAGTGGTAAGAAAGGAGATACTAAAGCTCCTTGAGGCAGGTATAATTTATCATGTTGCTGATAGTCAGTGGGTAAGTCCTGTCCATTGTGTCCCTAAGAAGGGAGGTATTACTGTCGTTCCTAATGATAAAGATGAATTGATCCCTCAAAGAATTATTACCGGTTATAGGATGGTAATTGATTTACGCAAATTAAATAAGGCTGCTAAAAAGGATCATTACCCCTTACCTTTTATCGATCAAAAGCTAGAAAGATTATCTAAACATACACATTTTGCTTTCTAGATGGTTATTCTGGTTTCTCTCAAATACCTGTGTCGGCTAAGGATCAATCAAAGACTACTTTTACTTGCCCTTTTGGTACTTTTGCTTATAGACGTATGCCTTTTGGTTTATGTAATGCACCTGCTACCTTTCAAAGATGCATGATGGCTATATTCTCTGACTTTTGTGAAAAGATTTGTGAGGTTTTCATGGACGATTTCTCCGGCTATGGATCTTCTTTTGATGATTGATTAAGCAACCTTTATTCAGTTTTGCAGAGATGTGAAGAAACTAATCTTGTCTTGAATTGGGAAAGTGCCACTTTATGGTTAATGAAGGTATTGTCTTGGGGCATAAAGTTTCTAAAAGAGGTATTGAAGTTGATAAAGCCAAGGTTGATGTTATTGAAAATATGCCATGTCCCAAGGACATCAAAGGTATAAGAAGTTTCCTTGGTAATGCCGGTTTTTATAGGAGGTTCATTAAGGACTTCTCAAAAATCTCTCTGCCTCTGACTAATTTATTACAAAAACATATACCATTTGTCTTTGATGATGATTGTGTATAAGCATTGAAATACTTAAGAAAGCATTGATCTTTGCACCTATTGTTCAGCCACTTGATTGGAATTTACCCTTTGAAATTATGTGTGATGCTAGTGATTATGCTGGAGGTGCTGTCCTAGGGCAAAGAGTTGATAAGAAACTAAATGTTATTCAATATGCTAGTAAAACTCTAGACAATGCTCAGAGAAATTATGCTACTACTGAAAAGGAATTCTTAGCAGTTGTATTTGCTTGTGATAAGTTCAGACCTTATATTGTTGATTCTAAAGTAACTATTCACACTGATCATGCTGCTATTAAATATCTTATTGAAAAGAAAGATGCTAAACCTAGACTTATTAGATGGGTTCTCTTGCTACAAGAATTTGACTTACATATTGTTGATAGAAAGGGAGCTGAGAACCCCGTTGCAGACAACTTGTCTAGGTTAGAAAATGTGCTTGATGACCCACTACCTATTGATGATAGCTTTCTTGCTGAGAAATTAAATGTTATAAATGCTTCTCATACTGCTCCATGGTATGTTGATTATGCTAATTACATTGTTGCTAAATTTATACCACCTAGTTTCACATACCAGCAAAATAAAAAGTTCTTCCATGATTCGAGGCATTACTTTTGGGATGACCCACATCTTTATAAAGAAGGAGTAGATGGTATTATTAGATGTTGTGTACCTGAGCATGAACAGGAACATATCCTACGCAAGTGTCACTCCGAAGCTTATGGAGGACACCATGCTGGAGATAGGACTGCACATAAGGTATTGCAATCTGGTTTTTATTGGCCTACTCTCTTCAAGGATGCCCGCAAGTTTGTCTTATCTTGTGATGAATGTCAAAGAATTGGTAATATTAGTAGACATCAAGAAATGCCTATGAACTATTCACTTGTTATTGAACCATTTGATGTTTGGGGCTTTGACTATATGGGACCCTTTCCTTCCTCTAATGGATATACTCATATTTTAGTTGCCGTTGATTATGTTACTAAGTGGGTAGAAACTATTCCATCTAGTAGTGCGGATCATAACACTTCTATTAAAATGCTTAAAGAAGTTATTTTTCCAAGGTTTGGAGTCCCTAGATATTTAATGACTGATGGTGGTTCACATTTTATTCATGGTGCTTTCCGTAAAATGCTTGCTAAATATGATGTTAATCATAGAATTGCATCCCCTTATCACCCACAGTCCAGTGGTCAAGTAGAATTGAGTAATAGAGAACTCAAATTAATTTTGCAAAAGACTGTTAATAGATCTAGAAAGAATTGGTCCAAGAAACTTGATGATGCATTATGGGCCTATAGAACTGCATATAAAAATTCTATGGGTATGTCTCCATATAAAATGGTCTATGGAAAAGCATGTCACTTACCTCTCGAACTAGAACACAAGGCATATTGGGCAATTAAAGAACTCAACTATGATTTTAAACTTGCCGGTGAGAAGAGGTTATTTGATATTAGCTCACTTGATGAATGGAGAACCCAAGCCTATGAGAATGCCAAATTATTTAAAGAAAAGGTTAAAAGATGGCATGACAAAAGGATACAAAAGCATGAGTTTAATGTAGGTGACTATGTATTGCTATACAACTCTCATTTAAGATTTTTTGCAGGAAAACTTCTCTCTAAATGGGAAGGTCCTTACGTTATCGAGGAGGTCTATCGTTCCGGTGCCATAAAAATCAACAACTTCGAAGGCACAAATCCGAATGTGGTGAATGTCAAAGGATCAAACATTATATCTCAGGTAATCCCATTAATGTTGAAACCAATGTTATTGAAACCGTAACCCCGGAGGAATACATAAGGGAAACTTTCCGGAATGTTTCAGACTCCGAAAAGGAACATGTATGTGGTACGGTAAGTAAACCGACTCCAAAACAGTATTTAAGGCAATATTTCTCCGTTTTGGAATATTTAGAAAAATAGAAAAATAAGAAGTTGTCCGGGAAGGACACGAGGCCTCCACGAGGGTGGAGGGCGCGCCCTACCCTACTCTGCGCGCCCCCTACCTTGTGGGCACCTCGTGTGCTCTCCGGACTCCGTTTTCATACACGACACGTATTTTGGTCGGTAAAAATTCATTATATAATCTTCCGGGGGTTTTGACTCCCGTATCACGCAAAAATCTCTTGTCTTTGTTTCGAGCTGTTTTTCTGACAGATCCAGGTCACCATGTCATCTTCAAGTGCCCCAAAGGACTAGTTCTTCGAGAAGGTCATCAACCCCTACCTCGCAGAAGTGCTGCAACACCCTCAAACCATTGAGATGCGTGAGGGGTTGTTACACATCCGCGATGCTGAGGGACCAAGGAAGACCAAAAGCACGGAGGCCAGGCTCGAGGCATTGGAGCAAGAAGTTTTCAAGTGTCAGGAGATGGTGGAGCGTGGACTTGATTCCAGTCACATTATGATCACGGAGTTCACCAACAACCACAAGCTGGACGTCAAGGACATTGGGGAGGCCATCTTCAAGCTTCATGAGAAAATCGAGTACCTCCAAGCCCAGATTTATGACCTGCAAAACCAAAACTGTGAGTATGAATATAGATTCAAGAGGATGAGTTTGGCTGCAGATTTGAGGTTTCAGGAGACTCGATCATCCTTCTATGATGGTGAACCTATGCCCTAGAAGAAGGACGACAAGCCTACGCCATCAACAAAACCACCTTCTTCATCAACAAAGGAGACATAATCACATGGGTATGGGCACTCCCTGTAACATCCCAAATTTGCAATTTGGAATGTTATACACTAGATCATCATGCATATCATATTTTCATGCATTTTGGTTGATCCTAGAAATTTCACGCAACTCAAGGACCCACGGAGAGAGTTGGAGATTTCGTTATTTTCATATTTGAGTTCTCTCAAATTTTGGAAAAGAGGATCATTTGATTTATTTATTTCATCTTCAATTATTTTTCCAATATCAAAAGAAATGAGAGAGGGAATAATATGACTTTCCCAAAGTTAGGAAAAATGAAGATTTAATGAATAAGTCAAGTTTTGGTTTTGCCGGAGTTCATTTGCGTTTTTTTTGGATAGGGAAAAGTGCGCAAACCTCTGCAGAGTGTACAAACTAATCATGATTAGCCGTGTCCCCGGTTATGGACAACTTGAGTATCTAGTACTTGAATATCATGTGAATCTCAACATGTTACTCTAATTAATATTAATTGGTTTTAATTACTTAATTGGGATCGGAATGCTGTCAACTATTCTCGATGTTTAACAACTACCATGATAGTTAAATAAATTTATTCCTTTGCAGTAGGGAAAAACTGGCTTTACGCAAAACTGTAACCATAGAGCTTTCCACCAGCCATATATGCATGTAGTATAGCTGTTTCATTCCATTACTCTCTATGTGTTACATTGCCAGCATATTCCATGTGCTGACCCGTTTTCGGGCTGCAACTTCTCATGTTGCAGACTTTTCAGACAACGAGTAAGGTGCTTTTAGGTCGTGGTTCGTTACTCAGTGATGCCGTTGGAGTTGATGGACCCATTTTTCTTCCGAGTCTTCCGCTGTTATCGTTATTAGATGGCCTTAAGCCATATTTATTGTAATAAGTTCTCTTTGAGACAACGATGTAATAAGTGTGTGATCGCCACTCTGCTATAAATCCTTCGATGTACTATGTGGTGTCAGCATTACTGATCCAGGGATGACACCGGAGCACAGTAGACTTGATCCATTCGGGTCGGGTCGCTACAGAGATGGTATCAGAGCACACGCTGACTGTAGGACACGACCACTAAGTTAAAGCCATAGATCACCATTCTCTTCTCATTTTCTAACTCCTCATCTTTTCTACTCTTTTAGGATGACGAACGCGAAGATTAAGTACGCTCAACCGGATGAAGGCACACCATTTGGATTTCACCTGAAGGAAGTCACCAAGTACCTGAACATTGGATTACCAAGCTTCACGAGAACCTTCAACGCCACTCTGCCTGAAGAGGAGCGCTGGAAGATTCAAGCTCACGTTCCGGGAAGGACATTCGCGCCAATCACGAAGCCTATAGATAGTGTTTTCAATGCACCAACCTGGAGTCTGGGAAGGAGCATGGCAGCTCATATCACCATGGGACGCATTGGAGAAGTTTATTAAGAAGACCTCAAGGACACTATCTACCAGATTTGCGGACGCCGAGATGAACAATGGGAGTTAGTCAGCACCAAGAAGGATAGATCCATTGCATCTTTCATCCAGGAGTTAAACCAGCACATTCGATGCCACGAGAACCAGATGTGAAATGATATGATAGAGTTGAAGAATGCGAAGGCAAGGATCATCGAGCTAGAAGGAGAACTGAAGTCTACACGCAAGGACTACATGGACGAGATCGTAGCTCTAGCGAGACACAATGGCGATCTTAAGCAGGAGATTGAAGAACTCAAGAGGAAGTTATCATCTAAGGAGGAAGACGAGTACATCGCCTCTCCGGACAACTACATCATCATCAACGACACCGACTCGGATCCAAGTGAACCCGACTTTGAAGACGAAGCTGGAGCAGATATCATGGAGTCTTCCACCGGTTCAAATTTCTAGATGACCACCAGATAGTAGTAGCATTTCCCCCCTGTAAACATTATAGTCGAGCACTTTTGCGATAGTTTTAGACCGATTGTAAGCCCTTGTTTGATTGAATGAAGTGATTTTGTGTCCATTTTCTCATGTGCATTGGGGTAGTGTTTTCCCTTTAGACCTCACTCTATTCTTAATTCTCGTCTTTTCTAAACCCTCAGATGCCTTCGAGACGTGACAATGGATTCCCACCAGAGCTCACTCAGTTGATCCAGTAGCAGAATCAATTGATGCAGATGTTAGTCCAGAACCAGCAGAACAACAACAACAACCCACCACCACCACCACCACCTGTTGACCACTTAGCCCGTTTCCTTAGGCTGAATCCGCCGGTGTTTTCCAGTAGCACCGAGCCAATAGCAGCAGACGATTGGCTCCGCAAGATAGGAAGGGAGTTGACCATTGCAGGATGCACGGATGGTGAGAAAGTGAAGTTTGCCGCTCACCAGCTTGACGGACCCGCGGCAGCATGGTGGGAGAATTTCACAGCCACTTACCCAGTTGACACTGTCACATGGGATCAGTTTCAGCAAGCTTTCCACACTGCCCATGTTTCAGCAGGAGCTATGGCCATGAAGAACCGTGAGTTTCGCAACTTACGCCAAGGAGGAAGGACAGTTGGCCAGTACGTTGACGATTTCAGCAAGTTAGCACGTTATGCCCCAGATGACGTTGCTATGGATGCAGCTAAGCAGGAGAAGTTTCTGGAAGGACTGAATGATGAACTAAGCATGCAGTTGATGGTAGCGAGTTTCAACAACTACCAGGAGTTGGTAGATCCTGCCATCATGATTGAAGGGAAGCAACAGCAGATTGAGAACCGCAAGAGGAAATATGGACAGGGGAAGTATAACTCTGGAGCCCAGCAGAAGCCCCGTTTTGCCCCTAAACCGGGATTTCAGTTTCACACACCCATGGAGGAGGTAGCTCGCACAACCATAATGGCCACAAGAATGGTAATGGGAATGGAGGAAGCAACGGCCAGAACCGGACCACCCCATCGACCCCAACCAAGAGAGACCTGAGTCAAGTCACCTGTTTCAAGTGTTCCAAGACCGAACATTATGCCAATGAATGTCCTGAAGGCCAGAATGGAAATGGCAATGGAAGCTCTGGGAAAAAGCTGAACCCTTTCAATAGGGGACAGGTGAACCACGTTAATGTGGAGGAGGTTGAAGATCAGCCCGATGCAGTAATCGGTAGGTTTTTGGTTAAGTCATTTACCGCACTCGTTCTTTTCGATACTGGTGCATCGCATTCATACATATCAAGGGGATTTGTGGAAAAGTATAGCCTGCCCACTAGGGTTCTTAAAACACCTATGCTAGTAAGCTCGCCAGGAGCAGAGTACATGGCCAAACAAGGATGTTTCCAAGTACCATTAAGTATAGGAAGGCATGTTTTCCCAACAGATTTAATTATTCTGGAATCCCAAGGTCTGGATGTGATTCTTGGTATGGATTGGCTGTCGATGTATGGAGGAAACATCGATTGCGCCAGTAAGACAATTTTGCTTACCACACCAGAAGGAAGAAGGATCAAGTATGTATCCCGGCATGTGCCAAACAGGACACAAGTAAACTGCCTAACAGGAGTTGTGCAAGAAGAAGTACCAGTGGTAAAGGATTTTCCTGATGTATTTCCTAAGGCATTACCAGGCATGCCACCGGATAGAGACATTGAGTTTTTGATTGAGTTATTGCCAGGTACAGGCCCAATATCGAAGCAACCGTACCGGATGCCAGCAAAGGATTTGGTGGAAATTAAGAATCAGATTAAGGAGTTATTGGATAAAGGTTACATTCGCCCAAGTTTTTCGCCTTGGGGATCACCCGTACTTCTAGTGGAAAAGAAGGATGGATCATTAAGGATGGTTGTAGATTATCGGGGATTGAATGAAGTAACCATCAAGAACAAGTACCCACTGCCAATGATCAACGATCTATTTGATCGGTTGCAAGGAGCTAAAGTGTTTTCCAAGATCGATTTTCGATCAGGGTACCATCAATTGAAGATTCGGGAGCAGGACATACCTAAGACAGCATTCACCATGAGATATGGACTGTATGAGTATACCGTTATGTCATTTGGATTGACTAACGCACCTGCCTATTTTATGAACCTGATGAACAAAGTGTTTATGGAGTTTTTGGATAAGTTCGTCGTAGTGTTCATTGATGACATCCTGGTTTATTCAAAGAATGAAGAGGAGCATAAGGAACATTTGCGTTTGGTTTTGGAGAAACTAAGGGAACATCAGTTATACGCCAAATTCAGCAAATGTGAGTTTTGGTTGAAGGAAGTTGGATTCCTTGGACACGTTATATCCGGAGAAGGTATAGCAGTTGACCCCACTAAGGTTGAGACCGTAACCGAATGGGAATCACCAACGACAGTTCGAGAGATCCGGAGTTTTCTTGGACTCGCAGGATACTACCGGAGGTTCATTGAGAACTTTTCAAAGATTGCAAAGCCTATGACTGAATTGTTGAAGAAGGATACTAAGTTCAATTGGACTGAGGAATGTGAGGCTAGTTTCCAGGAATTGAAGAAACGCTTGGTTACCTCACCAGTATTGATTTTGCCAGATCAGACCAAGGATTATGAGGTGTATTGCGACGCTTCACGTCGAGGACTTGGAGCAGTGCTTATGCAGGAAGGGAGAGTTGTTTCGTATGCTTCACGGCAACTGAAGCCTCATGAGTTGAATTATTCCACGCATGATTAGGAGTTAGCAGCCGTAGTGCATGCATTGAAAACGTGGAGACATTTCCTCATTGGAAATCATTGTGAGGTGTACACGGATCACAAGAGTTTGAAGTACATTTTCACGCAGAAGGAGTTGAACCTCAGACAAAGGAGATGGTTGGAGCTCATCAAGGATTATGACATGAGATTGCATTACCATCCCAGAAAAGCTAATGTGGTAGCTGACGCATTGAGCCGTAAGAGCCATGTCAACACCCTAATGACGGGAGAAGTACCAAAGGAGTTAGAAGAAAACCTTCGTGAGCTATGTTTGGAAATAGTTCCGAGAGGCTATGTAGCAACATTGGAGATTCAGTCAACATTGATGGATAAGATCAGAGAAGCTCAGAAATCTGACAAGGAGATTGCTGCTATAAAAGAGAAATTGAGCGAAGGAAAAGCAAAGGGATTTCGTGAGGATGAGCATGATACCTTATGGTTTGAGGACCGTGTTTATGTGCCCAATGTCCCGGAGATCAGGAAGTTGATTTTGCACGAGGCACATGATTCACCGTATTCGATTCACCCAGGGAATACCAAGATGTAATTGGATTTGAAGGAAACATTCTGGTGGACCGGAATGAAGAAGGATATTGCAGCATATGTAGCAGTTTGAGACGTATGTCAGAGAGTAAAGGCAGAGCATCAGAAGCCAGCAGGATTGTTACAACCATTGCCAATACCCGAATGGAAGTGGGATAAGATAGGCATGGATTTTATCACAGGACTACCCAGGACGAAAGGAGGCTATGACTCGATATGGGTAGTAGTTGATCGTTTGACAAAGGTAGCACATTTCATTCCAGTTAAGACCACTTACACCAGTGCTAAGTTGGCAAAGATATACATGACTAGGATCATTTGTTTGCATGGAGTTCCGAGGAGTATCGTATCAGATAGAGGAACTCAATTTACCTCAAAATTTTCGAATCAGTTGCATGAAACTTTAGGAACCAGACTAGAGTTCAGCACAGCTTTTCACCCGCAGACAGATGGACAGACCGAGAGAGTCAATCAGATTTTGGAAGATATGCTGAGAGCTTGTGCACTAGATTATGGATCTAGCTGGGACGATAACTTTCCGTATGCGGAGTTTTCTTATAACAACAGTTACCAAACCAGTTTGAAGATGGCACCTTTCGAAGCTTTATACGGAAGGAGGTGCAGGACACCGTTGTCATGGGACGAAGTTGGAGACCGTCAATTATTTGGACCAGATTTGATTAAGGAGTCTGAACGGAAAGTTAAGTTGATTCGCGATAGGCTCAAGGTAGCCCAGTCCAGGCAGAAGAGCTACGCAGATTCAAAATGCAAGGAGACAGTTTACGAAACTGGAGACAGAGTTTACCTTCGAGTATCCCCACTTCGAGGAGTTAAGCGCTTTGGAGTTAAGGGAAAATTAGCACCGCGCTTCGTTGGACCGTACAAGATCTTGCAACGTATGGGAGAAGTCGCTTATAAGTTGGAATTACCAGAGGAGCTGTCAGGAGTTCATGATGTATTCCATGTTTCTCAGCTGAAGAAATGTCATGCCGAGATGGCGGAGGTACCGCTAAGAGATACCGTGCCACTCGAAGTGATTCAGTTGAAGGACGACTTAACGTATGAGGAGAAGCCAGTCAAGATTCTCGATTATGCCAGCAGAGTTACCCGCAGCAAGGTTATCAAGTTTTGCAAAGTTCAGTGGAACCACCACTCAGAGGATGAAGCCACCTGGGAAAGAGAAGAATATTTGCTCAAGGACCACCCTCACCTATTTTCTAGCCAACCCGAATCTCGAGGGCGAGATTCATCTTAAGGGGGGTAGGTTTGTAACATCCCAAATTTGCAATTTGGAACATTATACACTAGATCATAATGCATATCATATTTTCATGCATTTTGGTTGATCCTAGAAATTTCACGCAACTCAAGGACCCATGGAGAGAGTTGGAGATTTCGTTATTTTCATATTCGAGTTCTCTCAAATTTTGGAAAAGAGGATCATTTGATTTATTTATTTCATCTTCAATTATTTTTCCAATATCAAAAAAATGAGAGAGGGAATAATATGACTTTCCCAAAGTTAGGAAAAATGAAGATTTAATGAATAAGTCAAGTTTTGGTTTTGCCGGAGTTCTTTTGCGTTTTTTTTTGGATAGGGAAAAGTGCGCAAACCTCTGCAGAGTGTACAAACTAATCATGATTAGCCGTGTCCCCGGTTATGGACAACTTGAGTATCTAGTACTTGAATATCATGTGAATCTCAACATGTTACTCTAATTAATATTAATGGGTTTTAATTACTTAATTGGGATCGGAATGCTGTCAACCATTCTCGATGTTTAACAACTACCATGATAGTTAAATAAATTTATTCCTTTGCAGTAGGGAAAAACTGGCTTTACGCAAAACTGTAACCATAGAGCTTTCCACCAGCCATATATGCATGTAGTATAGCTGTTTCATTCCATTACTCTCTATGTGTTACATTGCCAGCATATTCCATGTGCTGACCCATTTTCGGGCTGCAACTTCTCATGTTGCAGACTTTTCAGACGACGAGTAAGGTGCTTTTAGGTCGTGGTTCTATACTCAGTGATGCCGTTGGAGTTGATGGACCCATTTTTCTTCCGAGTCTTCCGCTGTTATCGTTATTAGATGGCCTTAAGCCATATTTATTGTAATAAGTTCTCTTTGAGACAACGATGTAATAAGTGTGTGATTGCCACTCTGCTATAAATCCTTCGATGTACTGTGTGGTGTCAGCATTACTGATCCAGGGATGACACCGGAGCACAGTAGACTTGATCCATTCGGGTCGGGTCGCTACACTCCCCTTGGCAACTACCAAGCTTGGGGGAATGCCCTGGTATCGTATCACCATCACTTTTATCTTTACCGTTTCCTTAGCTCTATCCTTTTGGTAATATCTTGATCTAGTAGAATATAAGTTTTTAGTATGATCTAGTTGTGAGTTTTGCTTTATTATCCTCCTATGCAATCGAGTCAGTGAGCTAGATAATAAAGATTAGTGTTGAGTCAAGGGCTTGATTATTTTGCCATGATCCTAAGTGAATAAAAGAAAAGAGAAAGAATAAAAATAAACAAAGAGATCATATGAATCTTATGGAGAGTAATGAGCTCACATAGAAAAAGTATGATGAATAACAGTTGTTGAGGGTTGACAAACATAGTCTTGGTCATCGTTGCAATTAATAGGAAGTAATAAACAAAGAGAGGTCTTCACATATAAATATACTATCTTGGACATCTTTTATGATTGTGAGCACTCATTAAAGTATGACATGCTAAGGAGTTGACGTTCGACAAGGAAGACAACGTAATGGGTTATGTTTTCTTACATCCGAGATTAATTATATTGTCTTGGATCCTCCAACATGTTGAGCTTGCCTTTCCCCCTCATGCTAGCAAAATTCACTGCACCAAGTAGAGATACTACTTGTGCTTCCAAATACCCTTAAACCAGTTTTGCCATAAGAGTCCACCATACCTACCTATGGATTGAGTAAGATCCTCCAAGTAAGTTGTCATCAGTGCAAGAAATAAAAATTGCCCTCTAAATATGTATGACTTATTATTGTGGGAGAAAATAAGCTTTATACGATCGTCTGATATGGAAGAAATAAAAGCGACAGACTGCATAATAAAAGTCCATATCACAAGTGGCAATATAAAGTGACGTTCTTTCGCATTAAGATTTTGTGCATCCAATCATAAAAGCGCATGAAAACCTCTGCGTCCCTCTACGAAGGGCCTATCTTTTACTTTTATCTCCTACCTTGCATAAGAGTCATGGTGATCTTCACCCCTCCTTTTTATATTTTATCCTTTGGCAAGCACAGTATGTTGGAACGATCCTGGTATATATGGCTAATTGGATGTGAGTTTTCATGAACTATTATTGTTGACATTACCCTTGAGGTAAAACATTGGGAGGCAGAACAATAAGCCCCTATCTTTCTCTGTGTCCGATTAAAACTCCATACCCATAAGTATTGCGTGAGTGTCAGCAATTGTGAAAGACTATATGATAGTTGAGTATGTGGACTTGCTGAAAAGCTATTATACATTTACTCTTTCCTATGTTATGATAAATTGCAATTGCTTCAATGACTGAGATTATAGTTTGTTAGTTTTCAATGAAGTTTACGATTCATACTTGATATTGTGATTGAATTATTACTCTAGCATAAGAGATTATATGACAGGAATTATATAAGTTGATGTTCTAAGAATGATCATGATGCCCTCATGTCCGTATTTTATTTTTATCGACACCTCTATCTCTAAACATGTGGACATATTTTTCGATTTTGGCTTTCGCTTGAGGACAATCGAGGTCTAAGCTTGGGGGAGTTGATACGTCCATTTTGCATCATGCTTTTATATCGATATTTATTGCATTATGGGCTGTTATTACACATTATGTCACAATACTTATGCCTATCCTCTCTTATTTTACAAGGTTTTAATAAAGAGGGAGAATGCCGGCAGCTGGGATTCTAGGCTGGAAAAGGAGAAAATATTTGAGACCTATTCTGCACAGCTTCAAAAGTCCTGAAACTTCACGGAAGATGTTTTCAGAATATATGAAAAATACTCAGTGGAAGAAATTCACCAGGGGGCCACACCCTGCCCACGAGGGTGGGGGCGCGCCCTACCTCCGTGGGCGCGCCCCCCTACCTCGTGGGCCCCCTGGTGGCCCTTCGGTGGCTAATCTTTTGCTATATGGAGTCTTTCAATGGGAAAAAATAATAAGCAATCTTCTTGGACGAAACTCCGCCGCCACGAGGCGGAACCTTGGCGGATCCAATCTAGGGCTCCGGCAGAGCTGTTTTGTCGGGGAAACTTCCCTCCCGGAGGGGGAAATCATCGCCATCGTCATCACCAATGCTCCTCTCATCGGGAGAGGGAAATCTTCATCAACATCTTCTTCAGCACCATCTCCTCTCAAAACCCTAGTTCATCTCTTTTATCCAATTCTTGTCTTCAAGTCCGGGATTGGTGCTAGTAGTGTTAATTACTCCTTGTAGTTGATGCTAGTTGGTTTAATTGGTGGAAGATCATATGTTCAGATCCTATATGCATATTAATACCCATCTGATTATCAACATGTTTATGCTTTGCGAGTAGTTACGTTTGTTCCTGGGGACATGGGAGAAGTCTTGCTATTAGTAGTCATGTGAATTTGGTATTCGTTCGATATTTTGATGAGATGTATGTTGTCTCTCCTCTAGTGGTGTTATGTGAACATCGACTACATGACACTTCACCATTGTTTGGGCCTAGAGGAAGCATTGGGAAGTAATAAGTAGATGATGGGTTGCTAGAGTGACAGAAGCTTAAACCCTAGTTTATGTGTTGCTTCGTAAGTGGCTGATTTGGATCCATATGTTTCATGCTATGGTTAGGTTTACCTTAATACTTTTGTTGTAGTTGCGGATGCTTGCAATAGAGGTTAATCATAAGTGGGATGTTTGTCCAAGTAAGGGCAGCACCCAAGCACCGGTCCAGCCACATACCAAATTATCAAAGTACCAAACGCGAATCATATGAACGTGATGAAAACTAGCTTGACGATATTCCCATGTGTCCTCGGGAGCGCTTTACATCATATAAGAGTTTGTCCAGGCTTGTCCTTTGCTACAAAAAGGATTGGGCCACCTTGCTGCACATTATTTACTTTTGTTACTTGTTGCTTGCTACAAATTATCATATCACAAAACTATCTGTTACTACTTATTTTAGTACTTGCAAAGAATACCTTGCTGGAGACCGCTTATCATTTCCTTCTGCTCCTCGTTGGGTTCGACACTCTTACTTATCAAAAGGACTACGATAGATCCCGTACACTTGTGGGTCATCAGTATGACCTGCCCTTGTGCTGGAAGTCGATGAAAGATTTCCGAGGTCAGATACCTCGCCGCGCGGAGCTTCGCAATATCCTCCTCCGTGACAGAAGAAGCCACCCACCGGCCCTGATGGTTGGATCCGAACATGACTAGGGTTGGTGGTGATTGGAACCCGAGGGTTGGAACTTGGGGTGGCCGAGTGTCGGTGTCAAAACAGGAGGCGGGGGACACGATGTTTACCCAGGTTCGGGCCCTCTTGATGGAGGTAATACCCTACATCCTGCTTGATTGATCTTGATGATATGAGTATTACAGGAGTTGATCTACCACGAGATCGTAGAGGCTAAACCCTAGAAGCTAGCCTATGGTATGATTGTTGTTGTCCAACGGACTAAACCCTCCGGTTTATATAGACACCGGAGGGGGCTAGGGTTACACAGATTCGGTTACTAGGGAGGAGATCTACATATCCATATTGCCAAGCTTGCCTTCGACGCCAAGGAGAGTCCTATCCAGACACGGGACGAAGTCTTCAATCTTGTATCTTCATAGTCCAACAGTCCGGCCAAAGGATATAGTCCGGCTGTCCGGAGACCCCCTAATCCAGGACTCCCTTAGTAGCCCCCGAACCGGGCTTCAATGACGATGAGTCCGGCGCACAGATATGTCTTCAACATTGGAATGCGGGTTCTTCTCCAAATTCTAAATATCTGCTGAGTAGTGTCCGGCTCCCCATAAATGTGTACTTCTTGGCTTCTGCGCCCAATAAGGGCTATCTTCCACATGTCGAGCGAATGCGAGGAGCCAGGGCATTTTTACATTCACCAACCTAGCCATGTAAGTAAACTGTCTATTTAAAGAGACGGGGATTCTTAGATCCATACCACACCATCCTCCCACGGCGAGTATCCATCGGAGCGCGCTCGGAAAAATCCATTCCAACATGGCCGACCATCGCAGCTCCTCCTCCCGCTCCCACAGCCCTAAGCCCGGTGACTGGGAGAAGTGTTCCGTCCCGCACGGCCAATTAGTAGAGTTACAGACCAAGGGATTTCTCCTTCCAGCGTATATGGTCCCCGTTCGAGCCGGGCTTGCCACCTATAATGTCGGGGAGCAAGCGGGGAGCTTCCCCAATCCCTCTAAGGGGGAGCGGGTATGCCTTGTCCCTTATTTACTAAGGGGACTTGGATTTCCAATCCATCCGTTCCTCCACGGGCTCCTGGAGTTTTATGGCCTCCAGTTGCATAATTTCACCCCCGCTTCCATATTACACATCGCTGGTTATGTTTCCCTTTGTGAGCCGTTTCTGGGCTGCGAAGCTCATTTCGAGCTGTGGAAGAGGCTATTCTGCCTCGTGCCCCATTCATAGAAGGGGTCCATACATCAAGTGGGCAGAGCCAAAATATGGCGCATCGTCGAGACCGGATACCTGTCCGGTACCCCGAAGAAGATGTCCGAAGACTGGCCTTCGGAGTGGTTTTACATGGAGGATGCCCCCCTTCTAGATCCTATTCGGATGGGTCTTCCCGAGTTCGACAATGCCCCTTTGAATAAACGCCGAAGCTGGCGCCCACGGAGCCCTCGGGAGGAAGATAACGGAGAAGTCATTTACCTGATGGGCCGGATAGAAGCGCTGGCTCAATCAGGACTGACAATAATCGAGGTTATGTCAGTATGTATAATGCGAGGGGTGCAGCCACTTCAATATCGAGAACACCCCCTGTGGCACCTTAACGAGGAAGATGATGCCACCCGTTGTGGGCGTAAGGGACCGGACTCAGTTGCTGCTCTAGCAAAAAAATTGTCCGATTTGTTCAAGGGAGAGGAAGAGGAGTTCATCCGTATTAAGCCACGGGATGGATTCTCCATCTACAACCCCCCAAGCTGGGTGAGCTGTCACTTTTTACTCCCAACCTTCCCGCATTCTTTGTCATAAATACTCACCTTGCCGTTTCATGGCAGGAACTGCAAAAAGATGTAAGGGAGGTCAATATCCCACCTCCACAACCGGAGGACCCTGACCGGGCCCTCGATCCCGGACTTGAAGAGGATCCAGACATATTTGTGGAGCTAATTAACAGTACATTCTATCAATTGAGCTGCGATGATGCCATGGTGGCTGAGGGAGTCCTGGATTAGGGGGTGTTCGGATAGCCGGACTATACCTTCAGCCGGACTCCTGGACTATGAAGATACAAGATTGAAGACTTCGTCCCGTGTCCAGAAGGGACTTTCCTTGGCGTGGAAGGCAAGCTTGGTGATACGGATATGTAGATCTCCTACCATTGTAACCGACTTTGTGTAACCCTAACCCTCTCCGGTGTCTATATAAACCGGAGGGTTTTAGTCCGTAGGACAACATACAGAACAACAATGATACCATAGGCTAGCTTCTAGGGTTTAGCCTCTCCGATCTCGTGGTAGATCTACTCTTGTACTACCCATATCATCAATATTAATCAAGCAGGACGTAGGGTTTTACCTCCATCGAGAGGGCCCAAACCTGGGTAAAACTTCGTGCCCCTTTCCTCATGTTACCATCCGGCCTAGACGCACAGTTCGGGACCCCCTACCCGAGATCCGCCGGTTTTGACACCGACATTGGTGCTTTCATTGAGAGTTCCTCTGTGTCGTCACCGTTAGGCTTGATGGCTCCTACGATCATCAATAGCGATGCAGTCCAGGGTGAGACCTTCCTCCCCGGACAGATCTTCGTCTTCGGCGGCTTCGCACTTCAGGCCAATTCACTTGGCCATCTGGAGCAGATCGAAAGCTATGCCCCTGGCCGTCAGGTCAGATTTGGAAGTTTAAACTACACGGCTGACATCCGCGGGGACTTGATCTTCAACGGATTCGAGCCACTTCTGAGCGCGCCGCACTGTCATGACGAGCATGATATAGCTCTGCCGCCGAACAGTGCCCTGGAGGCCGCACCCGCATCGGCTTCGACCCTTAATTCGGAGCCAACTGCGCCGATCGAGGATGGTGGTTGGACGCCGCCTCGGGGGCTGCGATCCCAACGGCGATCGAGCTGAACCCCAGCTCTGCACTCTGTCAGACTCGTGACTCCAAGGAGCCGGACTCCTCTCCGGGCTCTGAACCCTACGCGCCCCTGCCGATCGAATCCGATTGGGCGCCGATCATGGAGTTCACTGCTGCGGACATCTTTTAGCACTCGCCCTTCGGCGATATTCTGAAGACACTAAAGTCTCTCTCTTTATCAGGAGAGCCCTGGCCGGACTACGGTCAGCAAGGTTGGGATACGGACAATGAAGAAATTCAAAACCCACCCACCACCCATGTAACACCCTCGATGCGACTATATCTCCCACGTGTCGAGGCACGACTTAGAGGCATAATCGCATTGAAGGCATATGTCGCAAGTTAGGCAATCTTCACAACATCCCATGTAATAGATAATAAAAGGGGAGATAACATAGTTGTCTTACACTCGCCACGTCAATCAAGTACATAAATAACACTACATCAACCAAACACTCATGGCCCGACTACGGCGCCAAAATAAAAGATAACCCAACATGCGACACGGTCCCGATCACCCCCAACTGGGCACCACTACTGATCATCAGGAAAAGAAACATAGTAACGTTGAGAGTCTTCCTCGAACTCCCACTTGAGCTCAAGCACGTCTCCTGGAGCGGAATAATCAGGCCCTGCATCTGGTTTAATAGTAATCTGTGAGCCATAGGGACTCAGCAATCTCGCATCCTCGCGATCAAGACTATTTAAGCTTATAGGTAAGGCAAGGTAAAAATATGTGGAGCTGTAGCAGGCGACTAGCAAAAATATGGTGGCTATCCTGTTCGCAAAAGAGAGCGAGAAGAGGAGGCAAAGCGCGAGCGAGAAACTAGAGAGCAACCTGCGCAAACATTACTCCAACACCGTGTCCGCTTCCCGGACTCCGTCGAGAAGAGGCCATCACGGTAACACACTCAGTTTATTCATTTTAATTAAGTTAAGGTTCAAGTTATCTACAACCGGACATTAACAAATTCCCATCTGCCCATAACCGTGGGCACGGCTTTCGAAAGTTCAAATCCCTGCAGGGGAGTCCCAACTTAGCCCATGACAAGCTCTCACGGTCAACGAAGGAATAGACCTCCTCCCAAGACGTTCCGATCAGACTTGGTATCTCGGTTCTTCAAGACACTTCGACAAGTTAAAACAAGACCAGCAACACCGCCCGAATGTGCCGACAAATCCCGATAGGAGCTCCACATATCTCTTTCTCAGTGCACACTCAGATAGGTTAAGCTACGAGTAAAACCAACCCTCGGGTTTCCCCAAGGTGGCCCCGAAGGCTGCCTGGTTCGAACCAACACTCAGAGGAGCACTGGCCCGGGGGGGGGGGGGTTAAAATAAGATGACCCTCGGGCTCCGGAAACCCAAGGGAAAAGAGGCTAGGTGGCAAATGGTAAAACATAGGTTGGGCATTGCTAGAAAAGCTTTAAACAAGGCGAACTATCAAGGGGTTCCCATTATAACCCAACCGCGTAAGGAACGCAAAATCCGGGAACATAACACCGATATGACGGAAACTAGGGCGGCAAGAGTGGAACAAAACACTAGGCGAGAGGCCGAGCCTTCCACCCTTTACCAACTATATAGATGCATTAAGATAACAAGATAATATAATGATATCCCAACAAGTAAATAAATGTTCCAACAAGGAACGGCCTTCAATCTTCACCTGCAACTAGCAACGTTATAAGAGGGGCTGAGCAAAGCGGTAACATAGCCAATCAATGGTTTGCTAGGACAATGGTGTGTTAGAGGTTTGACATGGCAATTTGGGAGGCTTGAAAGCAAGTGGTAGGCATCGTAGCAATGGCATAGCAAAAGAGCGAGCAAACTAGCATAGCAAAGATAGTAGTGATTTCGAGCGTATGATCATCTTGCCTGCATAGTTGTCAGAGTTGACTGGATCCCCGAAAGCAAACTCAACGGGCTCCTCGTTAGCGAACTCGTCTCCCGGCTCTACCCAAACAAGAAAAACAAGCAACAAGGACATAATCAACCACGTGCAAAGCTCAAACAATATGATGCAATGATGATATGCTATGCGGGATGCGATGCGGGATGCATATGCAAAATATGATAGGAAATGCAAGAACCTGGCCTCAACATGGAAATCCAAGTGTGCCACTGGAAAGATGAGATGAAATCACTTGAAAATGATATAAAGAACGCCGGAATCGGAGTTACGGTTTGGGAATGGCAAGCAATTCAAAAATGACACCGGTCTGCGATTTACAGCAAGTAGTTATCTAAATGCAATGAGATGAACATGCTACAGCACCCAAACATGACAACAAAATACATGGAAGGGATGCATTCAAGATTCTTAACAAAAGTCTAGCATTGAGCTACGGCCAATTCATCCATTAACAGGTTCAAACAAGCATGACAAAAATGCATATGGCAAACAGATCTCAGACTTAGTGAAATTAACACTTGTCTGGAATTTCAGATCAGGTAGCACACTTCGGAGCAACAAAACTATATGCTACAAGTCCTGAACATGGCAAAGTAAAGCATGGCAGCGAGCTACTCAAAGATCTTAACAAAAGTCCCTTAGTGACCTTGAGCCAAAAGGGATCAGAAAATACAATTGCAAGCATGTGAACATAGCAAAAACATAATCAGATCACAGACTTAGTGAAAACTGGAGCATGCTGAAACATAACTCAAGTAGGCATGTTTACGAGCTCGATGCACTCACTACAGAGCAAGTCATGATAAGCTAAGCATACATCCATCAAGAATACACAAAATGCAAGCTATACATGGCAAGCAGAATAGCATAGCATGCACGGATCAACTACAACATCATCGACAAAATTGCAAACAAGTTGACAATCTACCCAGATTCACAAAGTAGCAAAAGTAGAGCTCGATTGACTCAAGCTAGGGTGCTCCATAATTGCAAACAAAGATATGGATGGATAGAGAAATACAAGATTAACAAAACATCCTTACTGATCATCCTCCAAAGAGGCACGGATCACTAGGAAACAACATGAACATATGGCATCATGAGATAAACAGATCAAGGACTTAGTGGAAATGCTAAGTCCCTGAAAACAGAATTAACAAGTGCACCACTTTGCAAGCTTGTGCTAGTCACCACACACATCACAAAAATACATGGGTTGCACCTCTGGAAAGATGACAAAACCCTTAACAAAACATATGTAGAACTCATGGGCATATCATACACACAATAATCATGGTAAAAATGACAAAAACCTAAATGGAGCAGCAGATCTGACAATTAACTCAAGTAGCCCTCTTCTAACAGCATTTCGGGCATCAAGATGAGCTCAAATGAAAATGATGCAATGGAATGAAAAGATGTACTCTGTGAGATGAACATTTTGATATGCTATATGCATGAATCGGAGCTACGGATGAGGAGTTACGGCATGATGAACATGGGCACTTGGGCTAGGAAAATCACGTTGACTTAGTGAAAAAAAATCAACCTAGGGTTTACTGTTCATCGGATCCGGATCTAGATCGGCGCACGGGAACCGAGGCATGCCGGAGCACTGTTCACCAGGGAGTCGCCGGAGTTGGTGGGGCTTGCCGGCGCGAGGGGAGGAAGAGGCCGGGGTGGCCGCGGCGCTCGCCGGCGTTGGCGGCGGCCGGAACGGGGTGGCGGGGCAGCGGTGGTGGCCGGCATCGAGTGGTGGCGGTGTCGGCTCCGGCGACGAGGCGGCGGGGCGGTGCCGGCGCGGTGGAGGCGGAGGAAGGCGGCCGGCTACGAGGGAGATGGAGGCGCGGGCGGCGGCGCAACCGGGCGGCGGGGCGAGGCGTCGTGGGCCTCGGGGGCCGGCCTTGGGCTCCCGGGCCGCGCGGTGGGAGGCGGCGGCGGCGTGGACACATGGCAGGCCCTCAGTGGCTGCGGGCGGCGGCGGCGGCGGTGTTTGTCCGGGCCGGGACGGACATGTCCGGGCGCGCGAGGGGTGGATCTAGGGTTTCGGAGGTAGAAGAGCGGGAATCTCGGAGGGGGTCTTTAAATAGGCATAGGAGGAGTTAGGAGAGTCCAAATGAGGTGCGGTTTTTGGCCACGCGGTCATGATTGAACGATCTAGATGATGGAGAAGGTTTAGGTGGGTTTTGGGCCAAATTGGAGGGGTGTTGGGCTGCAACACACACGAGGCCTTTTCGGTCCCTCGGTTAAGCGTTGGAGTACCAAACGAAGTCCAAATGATACGAAACTTGACAGGCGGTCTACCAGTGGTAAACCAAGGCCGCTTGGCAAGTCTCGGTCCAATCCAGAAATGTTAAATCCCCACACACGAAAGAAAGCTAGAAATGACCACCGGAGGAGAACGAAGCGTCGGAATGCAAAACGGACAACGGGGAAAATGCTCAAATGCCTGAGACGAACACGTATGCAAATGCAATGCACATGATGACATGATATGAGATGCATGACAATGACAACAACACACGGAGACAAAAAACCCGGACCCGAGAAAATAAAATAACTTAACGCCGGAAACGTCAAGAGTTGGAGTACAAATTGGGAAAGTTACATCCGGGGTGTTACAACACTCCACCACTACGAAAGGATCTTGTCCCGAGATCTAGGACTGAAAGAATGCCGGGTACTCAGAACGGAGTTGATCCTCGCATTCCCAGGTAGCATCACGGTCGGAATGGTGTGACCACTTGACTTTGAGAAATTTGATTGACTTGTTGCGAGTCTTGCGTTCAGTCTCTTCAAGAATAGCAACGGGGTGCTCACGGTAAGGGAGATCTTCTTGGAGCTCAATGTCCTCGAAGTTGACGGTGCGGTCAGGAGTCTTGAAGCACTTTCGGAGCTGAGAGACATGGAACACTTCATGAACATTTGCAAAATTTAAAGGAAGCTCGAGTTGATAGGCGAGGTCGCCTCTCTTGCTGACAATCTTGAAAGGTCCCACGTATCTGGGGGCCAGCTTCCCTTTGATACCGAAGCGACGAGTACCTTTCATAGGAGAGACGCGGAGGTAAACATGATCTCCGATCTCGGAAACCAAATCACGGTGCTTACTATCATAGTAGCTCTTCTGACGGGATTGGGCTGCTTTGAGGTTATCACGAATGACTTTGCACATTTCCTCTGCCTCTGTGATTAGGTCATTACCCAAAAGCTGACGTTCACCGGTTTCAGACCAGTTCAGAGGGGTATGGCACTTCCTGCCATACAGAATTTCAAATGGGGCCTTGCCCAAACTTGCTTGAAAACTGTTGTTGTAGGAGAATTCAGCATAAGGAAGACAATCCTCCCACTTCATGCCGAAGGAGATCACACAAGCCCTGAGCATATCTTCAAGAATCTGGTTGACACGCTCGACTTGACCGCTAGTTTGCGGATGGAAAGCTGTGCTGAAGCGGATGTTAGTGCCCATGGCCTTCTGAAAAGAATCCCAAAACTTTGAGGTAAAGATGCTGCCACGGTCTGAAGAGATCACTTGTGGAATACCGTGCAGAGAGACAATACGAGAGGTATAGAGTTCCGCCAATTGAGCTGCAGTGATTGACTCTTTGATAGGCAGAAAGTGAGCCACTTTGGTGAGTTTGTTGATGACAACGAATATAGCATCATTGCCACGCTTGGACTTTGGAAACCCAGTCACGAAGTCCATTTCAATGTGGTCAAACATCCATTCTAGAATGGCAAGAGGTTGGAGGAGACCTGCTGGCCTTTGGTGTTCTGCCTTCACTCTTCTGCAGACATCACACTCATTCACGAATTGAGCAATCTCGCGCTTCATTTGAGTCCACCAATAAGCCTGCTTGAGGTCCTAATACATCTTCGTGCTCCCAGGGTGGATGGAGAGGAGAGAATTGTGAGCCTCGTTCATGATCACTTTACGAAGGTCACCTTTGGGTATAATAATACGATCCTCGAAGAAGAGAGTATCCTTGTCATCAAGGCGGTAGCACTTGTACTTGGGTTGACTCTTGGCAATCCCAATCTTCACCTTTTTCACCATAGCATCAAGAAGCTGGGCTTGGCGAATCTGGTCTTCTAAGGTAGGAGAGACTTGAAGGTTGGCGAGGAAACTTTGAGGAACAACTTGCAGATTAAGTTTGCGGAAAGCTTAACAAAGCTCGGGTTGATAAGGCTTGAGAATCAGACTGTTACAGTAAGCTTTCCTGCTCAATGCGTCAGCAATCACATTGGCCTTGCCTGGAGTATACTCGATACTCGGATTATACTCCTGAATCATTTCGACCCATCGAGTCTACCTGAGGTTGAGATTAGGCTGAGTGAAGATGTACTTGAGACTCTTGTGATCAGTGAAAATGTCCACTTTTCTTCCCAATAGAAGATGTCTCCAAGTCAAAAGAGCATGCACAACTGCCGCCAACTCGAGATCATGAGTGGGGTAGTTCTTCTCATTAGGCTTCAACTGGCGAGAGGTATAAGCAACAACTTTCTTCTCTTGCATCAAAACTGCGCCAAGACCTTGGAGAGAGGCATCACAAAAGACCTCGTACGGCTTGGATTCATCAGGCGGAGTTAGAATTGGAGCAGTGATCAATTTCTCTTTCAAAGTGTTGAAAGCAATGTCACACTTCGGAGACCAAACGTACTTGACGTGCTTCTGAAGAAGATTAGAGAGAGGCTTCGCGATCTTAGAAAAGTTTTCAACGAATCTTCGGCAATAACTTGCGAGACCGAGGAAGCTACGGAGTTGCTTCACATTCTGAGGAGGTTCCCAATTCACAATTGCAGACACCTTCTCAGGATTCACGGCAATGCCCTTGGCAGAGATGATATGACCAAGATAAAGCACCTCATCGAGCCAAAATTCGCACTTGGAGAACTTGGCGTAGAACTGGTGTTCCCTGAGCTTATCGAGTACCAAACGCAAGTGCTTGGCATGATCCTCCTTGTTCTTGGAGAAAACCAGAATGTCGTCGAGATAGACCAAAACGAAGTCATTGGTGTAGGCGTTGAAGATGGAGTTCATCATGCGAGAGAACGTCGGAGGAGCGTTGACGAGGCCAAAAGACATGACAGTGTATTCATATGAACCATAGCTTGTCTTGAAAGCCGTCTTGGGAATATCTTGTTCATGGATTCGAATCTGATGATAACCCATATGGAGATCAAGCTTGGAGAATACTTGGGCACCTTTGAGTTGTTCGAACAGCTCGTTGATGTTAGGAAGTGGATATTTGTTCTTGATGGTCTTCTTGTTCAATGGACGGTAATCAACACAAAGTCAGTCCGTTCCATCCTTCTTCTTCACAAAAAGAACACCACAACCCCACGGAGAAGAACTAGGCCGGATGAGACCCATTTTCTCTTGAATATCGAGTTGCTTCTTCAACTCCTTCAACTCTTCAGGTCCGAGCTTGTAAGGACGTTTGCACACAGGTTCCGTGCCAGGCTCAAGATCAATAACGAATTCAACTGGCCGGTGCGGAGGCATTCCTGGAATCTCTTCTGGAAAGACGTCTTGATATTCGCAAACGACTGGAATCTGCGAGATGGCATCCAGTTCACCCTTCTCATTGAGAGAAAATAGACGGATGGTATTATCCCGAGCGGCAAAGACAATTACATCCTCAGACGAATGAGTCAATTGAATCTGCCTGGCTGCACAATCAAGCTGAGCCTTGTGCTTAGAAAGCCAATTCATCCCGAGAATAAGATCAATATCCGAGTTGCCAAGAACCATTGGGGAAGAAAGGAACTTGTAGTCGCCCAATGTGATAGTAATATCTGGCACCTCCAGACTTGCACTCAAACGTTTGCCAGGAGAAACGATATCCATTTGTTTACCCAAATGAGAAGAAACGAACTCATGCTTGGTAAAAAAAAATGGCTTTGACATGAAACAATGCGATGCGCCAGTGTCAAAAAGAACTTTAGCTGGAATATCATTATCAGGAAGGTTACCCATGATGACATCTGACGAATCCTCTGCCTGAGCTGCATTCATCAAATTGACCTTGGCATGCTTGGGGTTATGCTTGACCACAGCTGTACTTGCCGATCTGACAGGAGGAGGAGGAGGAAGACGCCTCTGGCTGAAACACTTGTTGGCGTAGTGACCCTTCTGTTGGCACTTGTTGCACGTGACCTTTGAAAGCGGACGGTGATATGGAGCACTCGATCTTGGAGGTTGAGACGAAGTCTTGTTCTGAAAGCCAGGGTTGGGTGGGTGGGAAGAACCACTGCCACCTTTACTCTTCTGCTGATACGGCTGACGGAACGGAGGAGGAGGAAGCCAGTATTTCTGCTGCTTAGCCACTTGAGTAGAGGAAGAAGGAGTAACATCTCTGACTCGCTTCTTGGAAGCATCAAACCTTAACTGAGCAGCCTCTTGCTTCAGTGCCATGTTGTAGAACTCATCGTATCTCAAGGGCTCGAAGAGAACAAGAGCTAGCTAAATTTCTTCTCTGAGACCACCCCTGAACTGGTATATCATGCTCTTCTCATCAAGGACATCCTGCTTGGCAAAGCGGGCGAGCTTCTGGAACAACTTGTTGTAGTCATAGACAGACAAAGAGCCTTGCTTCAGGTTGCGGAATTCCTCACGCTTGCTTTCAACCATGCTCTGAGGAATATGATGAGCTCGGAAATCTTGACGGAATTCATCCCAAGTGATAACACGTCCACCTCTGGAATCCTTGTACTGCTGGAACCATTCTGCAGCTTGATCTTTGAGTTGGAAGGAAGCGAACTTGACAAAGTCCTCAGGCCTGATGTTACTGCACTCGAAATGCTTGCACAGATCCACAAGCCAATCGTCATCATCGGTTGCCTCAACACAATTGCTGAAAGTCTTTGGCCCGTTAGCAAGGAACTAGTTGAGTGTAGCAAAGTGATTCTGAATGTTGCCTTGATTCCCTTGGTTGCCTTGATTGCACTCTTGGAGAATTTGCATGATCAACTGTGTGTTTGCATTAGTTGCGGCCATCACAGCTTGCCATGCCTCCGGAGGAGGTGGAGGTGGTGGCGGATTAGGATTCGGAGTCGTGCGCGTTGGAGGAGCCATCCTGAAGAGGTTGACCACCATTAGCACATTGACAGATAAATATTGAAGCTGAATCCAACAGAGTGAAAATTGCAACATATAGTCTTCACATCCGAACAAAATGAATGAATGCATTCCTCTTGAAATGGTCACATATCCATAAATTGAGAAGCCACTTAGAATTAAGGTAGAGAAATAAATCAACAAGGTACGGATCAAGAACGAATAATCGGTAAGAAATCCCAATCTCAAACCAATATCCGTGGAAGAAGAACTAGAGCTACTGGAATTCCCACCTATGAAACTCCCGAACCTTTCCGGTTATGCAATTAGGTGTTGGGGATACAGGGGAAGCATAATATCTCACCCAAACTAGCAAATCCTACATCCAGCTGTATCCATCCTTCAACACATAACCAAGAAACCTTCGGAAACCATCTACCTCAACCTTCGAAAAGCATCCGTTATACAAGTTATGGCGATACTCCTGAACTCCTGCCCCAGTAATGGGTGGCGTCGAGGTTATCTCACCAACGAACTGCATAAAAGAGATTTTTGATGTCGGCGTACTAAATTCAGGTATTCCAAAACTGCAACGATAAAATTATGACGACAACACCTCAGAGCTCAAATCCCCGGGACACTTCCACAAAACCCCTGACAGGAGGCACCAAGACAATGTTCTTATCATAAAACCATCGGAACAATTTCAAGATACCCGCGTGATCCTAATTTTTTTTTGTGAAATTTGAGAAGAGAAGAATCTCTACATCAGGATGCCTTACCAGAGCGATGAGGAGACTGGGAAGTAAAAAGAATTCCTAAACTCTCCGATATATAATTCCTAAAGGACTCAAAACATTTTTCTAGACACAACTCGGCTGCTAAAAACGATCAAGCAGTGGGGCTCCTAAGGTCGGGGAAGGCTCTGATTACCAACTTGTAACACCCTCGATGCAACTATATCTCCCACGTGTCGAGGCACGACTTAGAGGCATAATCGCATTGAAGGCATATGTCGCAAGTTAGGCAATCTTCACAACATCCCATATAATAGATAATAAAAGGGGAGATAACATAGTTGGCTTACACTTGCCACGGCAATCAAGTACATAAATAACATTACATCAACCAAACACTCATGGCCCGACTACGGCGCCAAAATAAAAGATAACCCAACATGTGACACGGTCCCGATCACCCCCAACTGGGCACCACTACTGATCATCAGGAAAAGAAACATAGTAACGTTGAGAGTCTTCGTCGAACTCCCACTTGAGCTCAAACGCGTCTCCTGGAGCGGAATCATCAGGCCCTGCATCTGGTTTAATAGTAATATGTGAGACACAGGGACTCAGCAATCTCGCACCCTCACGATCAAGACTATTTAAGCTTATAGGTAAGGCAAGGTAAAAATATGTGGAGCTGCAGCAGGCGACTAGCAAAAATATGGTGGCTATCCTGTTCGCAAAAGAGAGCGAGAAGAGGAGGCAAAGCGCGAGCGAGAAACTAGAGAGCAACCTGCGCAAACATTACTCCAACACCGTGTCTGCTTCCCGGACTCCGCCGAGAAGAGGCCATCATGGTAACACACTCAATTGATTCATTTTAATTAAGTTAAGGTTCAAGTTATCTACTACCGGACATTAACAAATTCCCATCTGCCCATAACCGCGGGCACGGCTTTCGAAAGTTCAAATCCCTGCAGGGGAGTCCCAACTTAGCCCATGACAAGCTCTCACGGTCAACGAAGGAATAGACCTCCTCCCAAGACATTCCGATCAGACTGGGTATCTCGGTTCTTCAAGACACTTCGACAGGTTAAAACAAGACCAGCACCACCGCCCGAATGTGCTGACAAATCCCGATAGGAGCTCCACATATCTCTTTCTCAGTGCACACTCAGATAGGTTAAGCTACGAGTAAAACCAACCCTCGGGTTTCCCCAAGGTGGCCCCGAAGGCTGCCTGGTTCGAACCAACACTCAGAGGAGCACTGGCCCGGGGGGGTTAAAATAAGATGACCCTCGGGCTCCGGAAACCCAAGGGAAAAGAGGCTAGGTGGAAAATGGTAAAACATAGGTTGGGCATTTCTAGAAAAGCTTTAAACAAGGCGAACTATCAAGGGGTTCCCATTATAACCCAACCGCGTAAGGAACGCAAAATCCGGGAACATAACACCGATATATCGGAAACTAGGGCGGCAAGAGTGGAACAAAACACTAGGCGAGAGGCCGATCCTTCCACCCTTTACCAAGTATATAGATGCATTAAGATAACAAGATAATATAATGATATCCCAACAAGTAAATAAATGTTCCAACAAGGAACGGCCTTCAATCTTCAGCTGCAACTAGCAACGCTATAAGAGGGGCTGAGCAAAGCGGTAACATAGCCAATCAACGGTTTGCTAGGACAATGGTGGGTTAGAGGTTTGACATGGCAATTTGGGAGGCTTGAAATCAAGTGGTAGGCATCGTAGCAATGGCATAGCAAAAGAGCGAGCAAACTAGCATAGCAAAGATAGTAGTGATTTCGAGGGTATGATCATCTTGCCTGCACAGTTGTCAGAGTTGACTGGATCCTCGAAAGCAAACTCAACGGGATCCTCATTAGCGAACTCGTCTCTTGGCTCTACCCAAACAAGAAAAACAAGCAACAAGGACACAATCAACCACGTGCAAAGCTCAAACAATATGATGCAATGATGATATGCTATGCGGGATGCGATGCGGGATGCATATGCAAAATATGACAGGAAATGCAAGAACCTGGCCTCAACTTGGAAATCCAAGTGTGCCACTGGAAAGATGAGATGAAATCGCTTGAAAACGATATAAAGAACGCCGGAATCGGAGTTACGGTTTGGGAATGGCAAGCAATTCAAAAATGACACCGGTCAGCGATTTACAGCAAGTAGTCATCTAAATGCAATGAGATGAACATGCTAAAGCACCCTAACATGACAACAAAATACATGGAAGGGATGCATTCAAGATGCTTAACAAAAGTCTAGCACTGAGCTACGGCCAATTCATCCATTAACAGGTTCAAACAAGTATGACAAAAATGCATATGGCAAACAGATCTCAGACTTAGTGAAATTAACACTTGTCTGGAATTTCAGATCAGGTAGCACATTTCGGAGAAACAAAACTATATGCTACAGGTCCTGAACATGGCAAAGTAAAGCATGGCATGGAGCTACTCAAAGAGCTTAACAAAAGTCCCTTAGTGACCTTGAGCCAAAAGGGATCAGAAAATACACTTGCAAGCATGTGAACATAGCAAAAACATAATCAGATCACAGACTTGGTGAAAACTGGAGCATGCTGAAACATAACTCAAGTAGGCATGTTTACGAGCTCGATGCACTCACTACAAAGCAAGTCATGATAAGCTAAGCATACATCCATCAATAATACACAAAATTCAAGCTAGACATGGCAAGAACAATAGCATAGCATGCACGGATCAACTACAACCTCATCGGCAAAATTGCAAACAAGTTGACAATCTGCCCAGATTCATAAAGTAGCAAAAGTAGAGCTCGATTGACTCAACCTAGGGTGCTCCATAATTTCAAACAAAGATATGGATGGATAGAGCACTACAAGATTAACAAAACATCCTTACTGATCATCCTCCAAAGAGGCACGGATCACTAGGAAACAACATGAACATATGGCATCATGAGATAAACAGATCAAGGACTTAGTGGAAATGCTAAGTCCCTGAAAACAGAATTAACAAGTGCACCACTTTGCAAGCTTGTGCTAGTCACCACACACATCACAAAAATACATGGGTTGCACCTCTGGAAAGATGACAAAACCCTTAACAAAACATATGTAGAACTCATGGACATATCATGCACACAATAATCATGGCAAAAATGACAAAAACCTAAATGGAGCAGCAGATCTGACAATTAACTCAAGTTGCCCTCTTCTAACAGCATTTCGGGCATCAAGATGAGCTCAAATGAAAATGATGCAATGGAATGAAAAGATGTACTCCCTGAGATGAACATTTTGATATGCTATATGCATGAATCGGAGCTACGGATGAGGAGTTACGGCACGATGAACAAGGGCACTTGGGCTAGGAAAATCCCGGGGACTTAGTGAAAAAAAATCAACCTAGGGTTTACTGTTCATCGGATTTGGATCCAGATCGGCGCACGGGAACCGAGGCACGCCGGAGCACTGTTCACCGGGGAGTCGCCGGAGTTGGTGGGGCTTGCCGGCGCGAGGGGAGGAAGAGGCCGGAGTGGCCGCGGCGCTCGCCTGCGTTGGCGGCGGCCGGAACGGGGCGGCGGTGGTGGCCGGCGTCGAGTGGCGGCGGTGTCGGCTCCGGCGGCGAGGCAGCGGGGCGGCGCCGGCGCGATGGTGGCGGAGGAAGGCGGCCGGCTACGAGGGAGATGGAGGCGCGGGCGGCGGCGCAACCGGGCGGCGGGGCGAGGCGTCGTGGGCCTCGGGGGCCGGCCTTGGGCTCCCGGGCCGCGCGGTGGGAGGCGGCGGCGGCGTGGACACATGGCAGCCCCTCAGTGGCTGCGGGCGGCGGCGGCGTTTGTCCGGGCCGGGACAGACATGTCCGGGCGCGCGAGGGGTGGATCTAGGGTTTCGGAGGTAGAAGAACGGGAATCTCGGAGGGGGTCTTTAAATAGGCATAGGAGGAGTTAGGAGAGTCCAAATGAGGTGCGGTTTTCGGCCACGCGATCGTGATCGAACGATCTAGATGATGGAGAAGGTTTAGGTGGGTTTTGGGTCAAATTGGAGGGGTGTTGGGCTGCAACACACACGAGGCCTTTTCGGTCCCTCGGTTTACCGTTGGAGTATCAAACGAAGTCCAAATGATACGAAACTTGACAGGCGGTCTACCGGTGGTAAACCAAGGCCGCTTGGCAAGTCTCGGTCCAATCCGGAAAGGTTTAATCCCCACACACGAAAGAAAGCTAGAAATGACCACCGGAGGAGAACGAAGCGCCGGAATGCAAAACGGACAACGGGGAAAATGCTCGAATGCCTGAGACGAACACGTATGCAAATGCAATGCACATGATGACATGATATGAGATGAATGACAACGACAACAACACACGGAGACAAAAAAACCCAAACCCGAGAAAATAAAATAACTTAACGCCGGAAACGGCAAGAGTTGGAGTACAAATTGGGAAAGTTACATCCGGGGTGTTACAACCCACTTCGTAGCCACTGTCAACGATTTAACCGACATGCTCGACTTCGACTCCGAAGACATCGACGGTATGGACGCTGATGCAGGAGACGATGAAGAACCAGCGCCTATTGGGCCCTGGAGAGCCACCTCGTCATATGACATATACATGGTGGACACCCCAAAAGAAGGAGATGGCGATAGAACAGCGGAGGATGACCCCTCCAAGAAACAGCCTAAGCGCCGGCGTCAGCGGCGCCGCTCAAAATCCCGCCAGAACAAATACGGTGATTCCAGCACGGGAGATAATAATACTCCGGAGAGTGCCGAAGAAAACCCCTCCAGCAAGATTCAGCACAGGAGGATGGAGAAGCCAGCCCTCATGAGAGAGAGGCAGACAGAGAGGTCGAGGACGATAATTGTATACCTCCCTCCGAAGACGAGGCAAGCCTCGACGACGACGAATTCGTCGTGCCAGAGGATCCCATCGAACAAGAGCGTTTTCAACGCAGGCTTATGGCCACGGCAACAAGCCTCAAGAAAAAACAGCAATAGCTTAGAGCTGATCAAGATTTGCTAGTCGACAGATGGACTGAAGTCCTTGCGGCCGAAGAGCATAAACTCGAACGCCCCTCCAAGAGCTACCCAAAGCGCAGATTGCTACCCCGATTAGAGGAGGAAGCACTTGATACGGCCGACCGGCCACCTCGTGGCTGCGACAGAGAGGCCTCTCGGCCCTCCACTCAAGCCGCACCCCGTACCAAGGCACGGGAAAATGCGCCTGACTTGCGAGATATGTTGGAGGACAAGGCAAGGCAAACAAGATCGATCTACGGATCGCATGGGCGCCCCACGACTCGAGACGGTAACCGTCACACCGGACACAAATCCGTTAGGGCCAAACACAGTAGACAAAGCTCATTGGATCTACGTCGTGATATAGCCCAGTACAGAGGTGCCGCACACCCACTATGCTTCACAGACAAAGTAATGGATCATCAAATCCCCGAGGGTTTCAAACCCCTAAACATCGAATCATATGATGGCACAACAGATCCTGCAGTATGGATCGAGGATTATCTCCTTCATATCCACATGGCCCGCGGCGATGATTTACACGCCATCAAATACCTCCCACTCAAGCTTAAAGGACCAGCTCGGCATTGGCTTAACAGCTTGCCAACAGGATCAATCAGTTGTTGGGAGGACCTGGAAGCCGCATTCCTCGACAATTTCTAGGGCACTTATGTGCGACCACCAGACGCCGATGACCTAAGCCACGTAATTCAGCAGCCAGAAGAACAGGCCAGGCAATTCTGGACATGGTTCCTAACAAAGAAAAACCAAATAGTCGACTGTCCGGACGGAGAGGCCCTAGCAGCCTTCAAGCACAATATCCGTGACGAGTGGCTTGCCCGGCACCTTGGACAGGAAAAGCCGAAGTCTATGGCAGCACTCACGACACTTATGACCCGCTTTTGCGTGGGAGAAGAGAGCTGGCTTGCTCGTAGCAACAATATGACCAAGAACCCTGGTAATTCGGATACCAGGGATAGTAGTGGCAGGCCGCATCTGTCGGTGTTCTGGGAACGGGGGTCCCCAGACTTGCCTGCCTGCGGCCTGCAGCGTGGCTCAAAGGGGGGCCCAGCACGGCCCATCTTCATCAACACAGACTCAAGGCCCTCGCGAGGGGCCAAGCCTCGCGGGGCGGATGATACGGAGCTTCCTCAGGCACGGCCTCACCAGGCTGGTTCGCGAGGAGGCAGAGAAATCAAGGCGGGGTACCTCACGAGGTGCCCATGACGCAAGCCATGAGGACCAAGGGCACCAGGCGGGCGCCAGCCCGCGCAGTGTCCTCCTTTCCCCTTTGGTGCAAAGGGGGCAAGCGCAGCCGCGGAGTACCGGGGCATCAGGCAAAGGTTGCCATTTCGGTGCAACAAGACCAAGACCAGGAGGACTGCAATAAGGAGGTCATCATGGAGCCCAAGACGACGTCACCACCAGAGCTTTGTGCAGGCGAGGACCAACTTTAGTCAGGATAAGTGTACCAGATGTTCCCCTTCAAAATGGCCAATTGTTGGCACCCTTCCCACTCAATATTTGGGAAGAGGCCCAGGGCCTTTGCATATAAATAGGACCAGCCACCCACAGGATAAAAGGGGTTCAAGATCAGAGAGGTTAGAGATAAGGGAGGTTCGAGATCGAGGGGGATCAGATCAAAATCAGAGAGAGAGAAGGGTGACTAAACTCCTCCTAGCAGTTCGTCCCCCCAGCCAAGAACAGACCCTCACGAGGCTGTTCTTCCTTGTATTGTTCATCATCATCAGCCCAAGAGGCAATCCACCACACCACACACTGGAGTAGGGTATTACACCACAACGGTGGCCCGAACCAGTATAAACCCTGTTTCTCTTGTGTTGTTCTTTCCATAGCTTAGATCTTAGCAAGGCGGAGGGGTGCAGGGTAGGTAGAAGGCGAAATCTCCGCGCGCACCCCAGTGTTCGAACCTCAAGGGTCTGCCGGAACCCAAAATCCGACAGCGTCGCAACAAGCAGAAGCGCCACATTAACGGCGACAATGCTGAGGATACGGCAGTTAATGCCGGATTCAGAGGCTCTAAATCCGGTCAGCGGAAAAAGCCACTCAAAAGGAATCCTAGGGGCCCGTCCAGTTTGGACCGAATACTCGACCGCTTGTGCCAGATACATGGCACCCCCGAAAAACCGGCCAATCACACCAACAGGGATTGTTGATTGTTCAAGCAGGCAGGAGTTAAATGCCGAAAATGAAGACAAGGGGCTGCATAGCGATGACGACAAAGAGCCCCGGCCGCCGAACAACAGTGGATAGAAGGGTTTTCCCCCACAAGTGCGGACAATGAACATGATATATGCAACCCACGTCCCCAAGAGGGAGTGGAAGCGCGCGTTAAGGGACGTATACGTGGTAGAGCCAGTCGCCCCAAAGTTCAACCCATGGTCCTCCTGCCCGATCACCTTTGATCGAAGGGACCACCCCACTAGCATCCGTCATGGCGGATTCACCGCATTGGTTCTAGACCCAATTATTGACGGATTTCATCTCACTAGAGTCCTTATGGACGGCGGCAGCAGCCTGAACCTGCTTTACCAGGATACAGTGCGGAAAATGGGCATAGATCCCTCGAGGATTAAGCCCACCAAAATGACCTTTAAAGGCATAATACCAGGTGTAGAGGCCAACTGTACAGGCTTAGTCACACTTGAAGTGGTCTTCGGATCTCTGGATAATTTCCGAAGCGAGGAGTTAATCTTCGACATAGTCCCATTCCGTAGTGGCTATCATGCACTGCTCGGGCGAACCGCATTTGCCAAGTTCAATACGGTACCGCACTACGCATACCTTAAGCTCAAGATGCCAGGCCCTCGAGGAGTAATTACGGTCAATGGAAACACTGAACGCTCCCTCCGAACGGAGGAGCACATGGCGGCCCTTGCAGCGGAAGTACAAAGCAGCCTTTCCAGGCAGTTCTCCAGTCCGGCCATTAAACGTCCGGACACCGTCAAGCGCACCCGGAGTAACCTACAACAAGACCGCCTGGCACGTTCCGAGCAGGCGTAGCAATGCGGCCCCAGCCCCAGCCCTCGCAAAAATGCGACACCACTGCTTCGCGTACATAACTACGCTCTATAAATACCATGGGCACAGGGGGAGGGGCACCACCACGGCACGCCCGAAACACGGCTTAAACCGCACCAGGGGCTGCCGATTTTTTAATTTTGTCTTACTTTCAGGACTCCATTCTTCGGAAGGCCTGTTCGGCAGTTCAATTGTCGCAGAAACGATGCAAGAACCAGGGAAGCAGACAAGCCATGCCGCATTACGGAACTCCCAGGTGGTCTCTATCACGAGCAGTATACCTGTTTCGCATACCATTCCGCAGCCTGCCCCTGGAACTGACATGTTAAATAGTCCAACCTTTTTGCTTATCGCATTATTTGTATCGTTCTGCTTTGATCGCACCCCTTTTTAATAAACAATGCATAGCTTTTTTCTATCTTCACATTACTCTTTTTTTAATATATGTTCCTTAACGACATGTTGCACCCGTACACTTTGGTACGGTCAAAATACGCCAGGGGCTTTAGTACCCCCAATATGGTGTGAGAAGTCCGAACACTTTAACAAGTGCGGCACCCCGAACTTATAGCATTATATGCATCGGCTCCGAATCATGTCTTGGGTCAATAGTTGGGTTTGCCCGTCTCCTATGTTTTGGTGCCTTACGTTCCACTATATCGGCTAAGGTAGCACTAGGAGAACCAATGCGATTGTGCCCCAGTTGAGCTGGGTCGAGCACCTCAGTGGAGAAAGCTAAAAATGACTGTCATGATGAAGCGAGAGCTGGTCGCTGTTCGAGAGGTTTTTTCGAGTCCCTAAAGACTTATGCCGCTTAGAGCGAGGAGTCGGCTCTGTCCGGCCAAGGCGTGGATAGCGCCCCGAACTCGGTCTTTCGAATACTAGGGGCTTCACCGAAATTTAAAATTATAGAATTCTATGGCTAAGTGAGAGTGTTCACGCATTATAGTCTGATTGCCTTGTTCATTGGGCTGACGCCTCCCTCGAAGGACCCAAACATGGGAAAAAGAGCGCTCAGGTTTATCCCCGAACACCCCAGCACTAGCGGCACGGGGGCAGAAGCCGACGACTCGCCATCTCTCGGAATTGATAAACAGCCGCACAGAAGGTAATATTCTAAATTCCAACAGCATTGCTTAACGCATATGAACAAGTTTTCAGCGCACAGGACAAAACGAGCGAGTTTTACTCAAAAAATACATCCTTGGAACATTCATCCGCCCTAAGGCAGGCACCCTTCAGAACATCCTTATAGTAATTCTCGGGCTTGCGATGCTCTTTCCCCGGCGGTGGCCCGTCCTTCACAAGCTTCTCAGCATCCAACTTGCCCAAGTGCACCTTAGCACGGGCAAGGGCCCTACGGGCACCTTCAATGCAGACGGAGCGCTTGATGACTTCGAGCCTCGGACAGGCCCCCACCAGCCGCCGCACCAGCCGGAAATAGCTCCCAGGCAGAGCCTCTCCAGGCCACAGCCGAACTATGAGGCCCTTCATGGCCTGTTCGGCCGCCTTGTGGAGCTCAACTAGTTGCTTCAGCTAGTCGCTCAGGGGCACGGGGTGTCCGTCCTCAACGTACTGAGACCAGAACACCTTCTCTGTCGAGCTTCCCTCCTCGGGCCGATAGAATGCGGTGGCATCGGACACACTCCAGGGAAGATCTGCGAACGCTCCTGGAGAGCTCCGGCTTCGGGTAAGTAACAAGTAACTCACATTTATGTGCTTGCTTTGCATAAAGAATGCCTTACCCGCCGCTATCTTTTTCACCTCATCCAACTCCTGGAGGGCCTTCTGGGATTCGGCCTTGGCAGACTTGGCATTTTCAATAGCCGCCGCGAGCTCGGACGCTCGCGTCTTTGAGTCAAGCTCCAAACTCTCATGTTTTTTCATGAGAGCCTGGAGCTCTTGCCGCACCTTGCCAACCTGGGCCTCATACTTCTCCCACTCGGTGTGCTCCATGGCCGCCCTCTTCTCGGCCTCGACCAGCGCTTGCTTAAGGGTCGCCACCTCAGATGTGGCCCCTGCAATAGCCACGATAATCCTGTCATTTTTTGCAATTGCACCTTTTTATATATATTTAAACAAGGTATTTCTTACCTTCATTGTCCTTGAGCTGCTTCTTGGCACGCCCGAGCTCTTGCTCGGACTGCTCAAGGTTCTGCTTTAGCGTGTCCACTTCCGCAGTCAGTGCGGCGAACGCCAGCAGGGAAGCCTACATACGCATATTGACTCCTTTTTGTTAGACTCCTACGAATTTTATTTGATCCTCTATTCGGATTTTCTTCCCGAACGCCAAACAGAGCATCAGGGGCTACTGTCTATGCGGTAATATTATTTACACATTCTTTACTTACCTCAAAGCCTGTTAAAAGGCCAGTACAAGCTTTAGTCAGTCCGCTCTTGGCGGACTGAACCTTCTAGACCACCACACTCATAATAGTGCAGTGCTCCTCATCGATGGAGGCGCCTTCGAGCACCTCCAACAGATTGTCCGGCGCCCCCGGTTGGATGGGGGTCACCGGCACAGTGGGCTTGCTCCTCTTGGAAGGAGGTCGCCCGCTGGACTCTGGAACCTTTGAAGGTTCCGGAGCGGTGTCCGGCCTTGAGCCAGACTTGGAGCCCTGGGGGGGTTTTATCCCCTTTACTCCTGGAGTCCGGGAGGTCGCCTTGCGGCGCCTCCAGGACCACCTCCTCCCGGCTTGGAACCTGTTGAGACAATACTTCGGCGTCGTCCGTAGGGCGGGGGGAGGAAGCCGTCGGAAGCAAATTCACATCCGACGAGTCCAGTGAACCGCTCAACGATGTGTCGAGCCGGTCTTTGGGTGGGCTGCATAATCATATTCGACATAAGGGAAAGCTGTGCAATAAAGGATACTATGAATTACTCTGGTATCCGGATACTTACGATTTCGCCAGGGGCTTGGCCCTGAGCGGACACTCCTCTCCGCCGTCGTCGGCGTCGGTGGAGTAGTCCGGAGGAAGGGTTTTCCCGTTCTTGGACCCTCCGGCCTCCCCAGAGAGGGCGGCCTTCCTTTTCTTCTCTCCCCCTGCTGGAGGGGGAGAGGTCTCTTCTTCCTCCTCCTCGTTTTCGCAGGAGGAATGTGCCTTGGAGCCATCGGATGATGAACCCGACACCTCCTGGCGCCGGGCACTTTTTCGAGTCCCCGTGGCCTTCTTCGTGGCCTTCTTCTCCGACACCACATGGGGTGCCGGAACCAGCAGCTTCGCCAAGCGGGCATCGGCTAGGTCTTCACAGTTGATCTGTCCGAACTGCGCCTGCCAAGCCTGTCAAAGGTAAGGGAGCTTAGATCCCGCATAGAGTCAAACTATGAAAAACTAATACCCTGTAAGAGGAACAAACAACTTACCGCGCTAGCATGATGCTGCGCGCTGAATCCGCGATCCTCGGTAGCGGATGCGGGAGCCTCGGCACCCTTGAAGAGCACCTTCCAGGCATCTTCGTACATCGTGTCGAAGAGCCTGCTCAGAGTTCGGTGCTGCGCCGGGTTGAACTCCCACAGATTGAAGGCCTGTTGTTGACACGGGAGGATCCGGCGGGTGAGCATAACCTGGACTACGTTGACAAGCTTGAGCTGCTTGTCCACCAGAGTTTGGAGGCATGTTTGCAGTCCAGTCACCTCTCCCTTGCTGCCCCACGACAGGCCTGTCTCTTTCCAGGATGTGAGCCGCGTTGGGGGTCCGGACCGGAACTCGGGGGCTGCGACCCACTCAGGGTCACGCGGCTCGGTGATGTAAAACCACCCCGATTGCCACCCGTTCAGGGTCTCCACAAAGGAGCCCTCGAGCCATAAGATGTTGGGCATCTTGCCCACCATGGCGCCTCCGCACTCCGCCTGGTTGCCGTGCACCACCTTCGGCTTAACATTGAAAGTATTGAGCCATAGGCCGAAATGGGGGCGGATGCAGAGGAAAGCCCCGCACACGACAATAAACGCCGAGATGTTGAGGATGAAGTTCGGGGCCAGATCATGGAAATCCAGGCCATAGTAGAACATGAGCCCCCGGACGAATGGGTGGATCAGAAAGCCCAGTCCACGGAGGAAGTGGGGAAGGAACACTACCCTCTCATGGGGCCTTGGGGTGGGGAGGAGCTGCCCCTTTTCGGGAAGCCGGTACGCGATGTCGTTAGACAAGTATCCGACCTTCCTCGGTTTTTTGATGTGTCCCTCCGTGACTGAGGAGACCATCCACTTGCCTCCCGCTCCAGACATGGCTGGAGAAGGTTGAGGTGGGGAGTGCGGACTTAGGCGCTGGAGCTCGAGTGCGCAAGAATGGATAAGCAAGGGAGGAAGAAGGCGTAGGTGAAAAGGTGGATCCTTATCCCCTTATATGGGTGGACGCAACTACGTGTCCCCACCAGCCTGGTAAAACTCGCTTATCTCCAAGCGCCGTAATCAATGGCGCGGTTGGGTTACCCACGCCCGTATTGATGAGAATCCCGGAATAAGGGGACATGATCTCTGCTTTAAGAAGACGTGCCAAGGAAACCGCCTCGCATGACGCGCTGAGGTGGGATAATGAAACGACTCAGATAAAGGCTTGGCCGTGGTGTGTCACACTGCGGAATGCGTCAGTAGATTAGATTTGTGTAAATATTATTCTCTCTATGGCAATATGTGGAAACTTATTTTGCAAAGCCGAACACTATCTTTGTGTTCAAAATCTTCTATGAAGTACTTGGAGGAGGAACCCGCCTTGCAATGCCGAAGACAATCTGTGCGACGGGCTCGTCGTCATTGAAGCCTGGTTCAGGGGCTACTGAGGGAGTCCTGGATTAGGGGGTGTTCGGATAGCCGGACTATACCTTCAGTCGGACTCCTGGACTATGAAGATACAAGATTGAAGACTTCGTCCCGTGTCCGGAAGGGACTTTCCTTGGCGTGGAAGGCAGGCTTGGCGATACAGATATGTAGATCTCCTACCATTGTAACTGACTTTGTGTAACCCTTACCCTCTCCGGTGTCTATATAAACCGGAGGGTTTTAGTCCGTAGGACAACATACAGAACAACAATCATACCATAGGCTAGCTTCTAGGGTTTAGCCTCTCTGATCTCGTGGTAGATCTACTCTTGTACTACCCATATCATCAATATTAATCAAGCAGGACGTAGGGTTTTACCTCCATCGAGAGGGCCCGAACCTAGGTAAAACTTCGTGTCCCTTGCCTCCTGTTACCATCCGGCCTAGACGCACAGTTCGGGACCCCATACCCGAGATCCGCCGGTTTTGACACCGACAGTGGCCATCATAGACGACTATCCTGGGCTACTCCCTACATCGCATGTAAGAAAAACCGGAGTCCCAACTTCCGAGAAGGATCCCCTTTTATGCACTTCACCTACCGTACACATATGGTGTTTTACAGGGAAGGCCCTCGGGACGCCATGCCGAACCCACAGCGACTCGCCAACAAGGGACACCGAAGCCGGGTAGGCTAAAAAGGAAGGCGGTCAGGACTAAGACGTCGGTGCAGAGGTATGATATAGAACCTCGCTCCGTGGTTGTCGTCTTTTAAAATATAATAACGTCGACATTTCCTAGTAGGAAAAATGCTCGCCGGGCTACATCCGGGGAGGTTGCTGATCACGCCTCCACCAGTCGGGCTCCACGGCCGGACATAGAGGCGGAGGCTAACACGAGGCGAACGCCGGATGCTCCTCCTACAGAGGATGCGGATAGACTATCCGCTACAAATTCCGAAGTGGAAAGTGCCATGAATCACAGGCGTTGCCGGGCTGTACTCCATGACGCTTGTTTCTCCCAAGAGGCGTTCGCTGCCTTCAACTCAGGAGACGCGTACATCCGTGTTGCTCAAAAAGGTCTTGCCAGAGCCACGGACCAGTATGTAAAGGATATACGGGTAAGAAAATCTGATGATTATATATATCAGTAGCCCCTGAGACTTGAAACAGTTGACACAACTGATTTAAGGATCATTACTTGTGCAGGTTCTTACAGAGAAGAATACCCAATTGTCTCAAGAGTTGGGAGAGTGCAAAGCCCAGCTACGGGCCACGGTTGCCGCGTTGAAGGAGTTCGAGAAGGACCCCTCTGGTAACACTTGTTTCCATTGCAAAGAATGACAGGTACCAGATAGTATGCGGCATGCGTGCAAATCTAACGATAGATGTTGCAGATGACTCCGGAGTGAATCCGGAGGCCGTGCCGGAGAATGCGCAACTTGCCAATCGACAGTTAAATGCTGGCGAGCGCGTGCTTACGAGGGTTAAGCAGGAGAAAAATAATCTCCAGGATGCCAATATCCAGCTGGGCGTGGAACTGAAAGATGTCCGAGCCCAGCTTGCCGACTCCGTGAAGGAGAATAAGCGGCTTTGACGCGGCATTTTTAGTAAGTGCTTGAACGAACTTTTGAAACAGTTTGGCGAAGAAGTCGGCTAACATAGTTATATCTACAGGTATGCTGACGGGTCGTCCCACGGAGGAGATGCCCAGGTCTGTGGGGGATCTAGTACTAGAGCTCTCACAACTGCACGAACAAGTTTGGCAGGTGATGCAGGGTATTGCCCAAGCCTTGTGGCCATCCGCCTCACCGCCAAGAGGCATGGGGGAGCTTATAGAGAAGCTCAAGGGAGCGCGGTGGCACTTCCGGTTATGGAAGATATCAGCCTGCCGACAAGGTGCAAGGGAAGCCTGGGCCATGGTGAAGACGCGATATACCAAAGCTGACCCAAACCACATGGCCGAGGTCAGACCTGTGGGGCCTGATGGGAAAGAGATCCCCGTCAGTTTGGTGTATGACCAAGTAGAATTAGCCGCAAAGTATTCCCAATAGGATTGTAGGCTAGACAGCCTGTTGGATGGTATAGAAGAAGAATTTAGTCAGTCTTAGTGACTGTGTACTTTAAGTGACATGTATAATGTCCCTAGCCGGATTGTAAATCATTTGTCATGGCGGACCTTTTCGCCTCGACCTCTGGACTCGATAGTCCGAAGTGTATCCGAATACCCGCTCGGTTATGTAAAAATTGGGGTATGTGTGGAAACCAGGCGTAGGGGTCATAAGTGCTTGAACAGACAAGTACCCAACTAGCTACGTTATATTACATGGATAGTAAGAAACATCTTCCAGGGAGAATAGTTCCGTTAAGGGTTCCTTTCCCTGGGTACGCATGCCCTAATGTGCATGTCTGAATTGCGGAAAGAGACGCAGGCTATAAACATCTGGGGGATTTTATAAAAATAAATAAATGTCATCTTTTGTTCACCGACCGAATATTCCCTGAAGAACGCTAGCTTTCGGCTTCACCCAGTCTGAGGTACACGTCCGGCTGACCCGACAGTAACAATCGCAGAGGTGCTCCCCTTATGCCCTAGCCGAATTAACAGGAACGTAGGGCATAAATACAAGAGCCAGGCAACCCAGCTTGGCCAAAACTTAAGTCATATCGATGCATATAATGGCGAAAAAAGGTACATGCGGAACAATAACACATGTGTGGGGCATAAAGCCCAGAAAAATAGTTATATTAAGCTTCTGTATAAGAAGCCCCCAGGTATAATGAGCGTGGTTAGCGCATTGAGATTGTGCAGTCAAGACACAAGTTAGCCTTTTAAGGACTTAAGGAGAAGAAAAAAAAGGACGAGAGAAAGAGAGAAAAGACAGATAACGGATAAAAAATTGACGGGGGTAAGGAGACGAACATAGAGTCCGGCACTAGGCGTAGAATCTTCGGAGTCTGGCTGTGTTCCATGGGTTTAGCTCGAGTCGATTGTCCGATGCATCCCGCATACGGTACGCTCCACCGGTCAGAACCTAGTCAATAATGAAGGGACCTTCCCATTTGGTCTTGAGCTTGTTCTATTTCTTCCCCGGCAGGCGTAGAACTAGTTCGCCAACGTTATAGGTTTTGGCCCATACTTCTCTGCTTTGATACCTTTGAGCATGTTGCTGATAGAATGTGGAACAGGCTTTTACCACGTCGCGCTCCTCCTCCAGGGCGTCCAAACTGTCATGTCGATCGAGCTCAGCCTCTTTTTCTTCGTACATGCGCACTCGAGGTGAGTCATGAATTATGTCGCAAGGCAGAACCGCCTCTGCGCCGTACACCATAAAAACGGTGTGTATCCGGTAGTGCGATTTGGCATGGTCGGCAACCCCCATAGTACGGAGTCGAGGTCCTCTACCCAGTGCATGTTTGATTCCTTTAAGGACCGCACTAATATGGGTTTGATGCCGCTCATGATAAGACCATTTGCTTTATCGACTTGACCGTTAGTTTGCGGGTGATAGACAGAAGCATAATCGAGCTTGATGCCCATGTTGCTGCACCAAAGTTTTACCTCGTCGGCTGTAAAGTTCGTGCCGTTGTCAGTGATGATGCTGTTGGGGATGCCATAACGGTGTACAACCCCAGATATGAAGTCTATCATCGGTCCAGATTCAGCCATTGTAACGGGTTTGGCTTCTATCCATTTGGTGAATTTATCCACCATGACCAGTAAGTATTTTTTTTCTTAAGGGTTCCCCCTTTAAGGGGTCCGACCATATCAAGCCCCCAGACCACGAAGGGACAAGTAATGGGGATTGTTTGGAGAGTGGTAGGCGGCATATGGCATTGGTTTGCAAAAACCTAGCAATTGACGCAACGTTGGACCAGATATTGTGCATCTGCTCATGCCATCGGCCAATAGAAACTTGTACGTAAGGCCTTGCTTACAAGGGCCCGGGCTGCGGCATGGTGGCCACCGAGTCCAGCATGGATTTCTGCCAAAACCTTCGGCCCTTCCTCTTCAGAGATGCACCTTTGAAGGACTCCGGTAGTGCTTTTGTTATAAACCTCTCCCTCGTGGACCTTGTAGGCTTTAGATCGCCACACTATGCAGCCTGCCTCATTTTGGTCCTCGGGTAGTTCCTGCCTGGTTAGGTAGGCTAGGAATGGTTCTGTCCATGGGGCGATGACGGCCATTATCACGTGGGCTGAAGGTGTTATTTCGATGGCAGAGCCTCCGATTGTGTCAGAGTGTTCGGTATCTGGTGTTGTGGCCGGGTCCGGAATATTGTTACCGGTGTCCCCTTCACATACCACGGTGACTTAAACAGCCTTTCCAAGAAGATGTTAGGTGGGACAGGATCGCGCTTAGTGCCGATACGAGCGAGGATATCCGTCGCCTGATTGTTTTCCCGAGCCACATGGTGGAATTCAAGCCCCTCGAACCGAGCTGACATTTTGAGGACGGCGTTGCGATATGCCACCATTTTTGGATCCTTGGCATCGAAGTCTCCATTTATTTGAGATATTGCGAGGTTCGAGTCCCCACGCACCTCCAGGCGTTGAATGCCCATGGAAACTGCCATCCGAAGACCGTGTAATAGGGCCTCGTATTCGGCTGTGTTGTTGGAGTCTTTGTATAGTATTTGGAGTACGTATTGGACTGTATCTCCAGTGGGGGACGTCAGGACGACGCCAGCCCCCAGACCAGCCAACATTTTAGAGCCGTCAAAGTGCATGATCCAATTGGAGTATGCGCAGTACTCTTTAGGGAGTTCGGCTTCTGTCCACTCGGCGACGAAATCGGTTAGTACTTGCGACTTAATGGCTCGTCGTGGTCTATATGTTATGTCGAATGGGAGGATCTCAATAGCCCAGTTGGCAATCCGGCCCGTGGCATTGCGGTTGTTTATTATGTCGTTGAGTGGTACTTCTAAGGCCACCGTAATTGAACACTCTTGAAAGTAGTGTCGTAATTTCCGGGATGCCATGAATACCGCGCATGCTATCTTTTGATAATGTGGGTACCGTGATTTGCATGGAGTGAGGATAGTGGATATATAATATACCGGCTTTTGAAGTGGGAATTTATGTCCGTCTGTCTCTCGTTCGACAACGAGCACTGCGCTTACAACCTGGTGGGTTGCCGCTATATATAACAGCATTGGTTCACCGACATTTGGCGCGGCCAAGATTGGGTTGGTGGCCAGGGTGGCTTTTATTTCTTCCAATCTGGTCATGGTTGTGTCCATACACTCGAAGTGTTCGGTGCGTTGAAGAAGGCGATAAAGGGGGAATGCCTTTTCTCCTAATCGGGAGATAAAGCGGCTTAAGGCTGCCACACATCTAGTTAACTTCTGGATTTGCTTGAGGTCGGTTGGGATAGCCAACTGCGAAAGGGCTCGAATTTTAGTTGGATTTCCTTCAATTCCTCTACTGGAGATGATGAAGCCCAGGAGCTTTCCGGTGGGTACGCCAAAAACGCATTTTTCCGGATTGAGCTTAATGTCGTATGTTCGAAGATTGTCGAACATGAGCCTCAAGTCGTCTATTAAGGAGTCGACGTGTCTGGTTTGAACGACCACATCGTCTACGTATGCCTCCACTGTTTTGATGATCTGCTTTTCCAGACATGTTTGATTCATGCGCTGATACGTTGCGCCGGCATTTTTTAGCTCGAAGGGCATTGTGTTAAAACGGAAGGGGCCATATGGAGTGATAAATGTTGTTGCGGCTTGATCGGACTCCACCATCTTAACTTGGTGGTAACCGGAGTATGCGTTGAGGAAGCACAATGAGTCGTGTTCTACGGTAGCATCGATGATTTGATCGATGCGAGGGAGGGGGAAGGGATCCTTTGGGCAAGCCTTATTAAGGTCCTTGAAGTCGACGCATAGGCGCCAGGATTTGTCCTTCTTTGGTACCATCACCAGGTTTGCTAGCCAGTCTGGATGTTTTATTTCTCTAATGAATCCGGCCTCCAATAACTTGGCTAGCTCCTCTCCCATGGCTTGTCGCTTAGGTTCAGAGAAACGCCGAAGAGCCTGTTTGACCGGCTTGAATCCTTTTAGAATGTTAAGGCTATGCTCGGCCAACCTACATGGGATTCCTGGCATGTCTGAAGTATGCCAGGCGAATATGACCCAATTCTCGCGCAGGAGCTCCCATAGTGCAGCGTCTATAGCAGGGTTTAACTGTGCCCTGATGGATGATGTTTTTGTGGGGTCCGTTGGATGGACTTGGAATTTGACTATTTCATCCGTTGGTTTAAAAGAGGTGGACTTGGATCTTTTGTCGATTATCACGTCGTCCCTATCCACCGTGGAGCGCAATGCAGTTAATTCCTCTACCGCAAGGGTTTTGGATAATGCCTCGAGGGCCAGTGCAGCTGTTTTGTTTTCGACGCGGAGTGCTATGTCCGGATCACTAGCTGGAGTGATGATTCCTTTGGGCCCGGGCATTTTGAGCTTCATGTACCCGTAATGGGGTAAGGCTTGGAAGATCGTGAATGTCTCCCACCCTAGAAGGGTGTGGTATCCGCTACTGAACGGGGCCACTTGGAATGTAATTTCTTCGGACCTGTAGTTCTCCAGAGTGCCGAATACCACATCTAGTGTGATTTTCCCAGCGCAATGTGCCTCCCGACTGGGGATGATTCCTCGGAAGGTTGTGCTGCTTTGCTCAATACGGTTCCTGGCTATTTCCATTGTTTGAAGAGTCTCCTCATAAATGAGGTTTAATCTATTGCCGCCGTCCATGAGCACTTTAGTAAGCCGAAAGCCGTCCACAATTGGACTGAGGACCAAGGCGGCTGGTGCTCGGGCTGTTCGGAGTTTAGGTTCGTCACTGGCATTGAAGGTGATAGTCGTGTCGCTCCATGGATTTATTGCTGCCACATGGCAGACTTCGGCAAGGCTGCGGAGTGCTCGCTTGCGCCTATTATTTGAGGCAAAGGTCTCGAAGACTGTCAATACTGTATTGTTATCCACAGGATGGTGCCCTATGGTGTTTTGAATGAGGAGATCCTCATTGTTGGTGTCAAAACAGGCAAATCTCGGGTAGGGGGTCCCGAACTGTGCGTCTAAGGCGGATGGTAACAGGAGGCAGGGACAAGATGTTTACCCAGGTTCGGGCCCTCTTGATGGAGGTAATACCCTACTTCCTGCTTGATTGTTCTTGATGATATGAGTATTACAAGAGTTGATCTACCACGAGATCGTAGACGCTAACCCTAGAAGCTAGCCTATGGTATGATTGTATGTATCCTCTCCTACGGACTAAACCCTCTGGTTTATAGAGACACCGGAGGGGGCTAGGGTTACACAAGGTCGGTTACAAGGGAGGAGATTTACATATCCGTATTGCCTAGCTTGCCTTCCACGCCAAGGAGAGTCCCATCCAGACACGAGACGAAGTCTTCAATCTTGTATCTTCATAGTCCAACAGTCCGGCCGAAGGATATAGTCTGGCTGTCCGGAGACCCCCTAATCCAGGACTCCCTCAGTAGCCCCTGAACCAGGCTTCAATGACAATGACTCCAGCGCAGTATTGTCTCCGGCATTGCAAGGCGGGTTCCTCCTCTGAATACTCCATAGAAGATTTTGAACACGAGGATAGTGTCCGGCTCTACAAAACAAGTTCCATATCCCACCGTAGAGAGAATAATATTTCCATAAATCTAATCTGCTAACACGTTATGACAGCACGACATCACGTCATGGCCCGGTCGTTATCTGAACCATTTTTCTCAACCAGCGCTGCGCATATTGCGAGGCGGTTTTTCTGACACGTCTCGTCAAAGCAGAGATTGTGTCCCCCTTATTACGGGATTCTCATCAATACGGACGTGGGTAATCCAATTGTTCCTGTTGGTATGACTCCTAGATCTTAGGCAAGTCCCAAACGGCCACAAGGAGCACGCTTGATATTCACCTCCTTTATAAAGAGGGCAAGGCATGTCCTTTTTTTCCCCTCATGCTCAATCGAATCCTACCCCCGCCTCGAGTTCCAACACCCAAGGCTCAGGTCAGGCGCTTCAGACCTTCAACTATGTCCGGATCCAACCTTCAAGGTCAGTGGATGCCTTCCTCTGTCACAGAGGAGGACATCAAAAAGCTGAGAGAGACCAGATATCTGACCGCCGAAATTTCGCATAGGCTACCTGCCCAAGGCCAGGTCGTCCTTACTCCTGAACCCACCGAGAGTGTCGTGTTCATCTCTCACTTCCTCCGAGGACTAGGCCTCGCTCTGGATCCCTTTGTTAGGGGGCTCATGTTCTATTATGGGCTGGATTTCCACGATCTAGCCCCGGATTCCCTTCTTCACATCTCGTCATTTATTGTCGTATGTGAGGCCTTCCTTCGCATTACCCCTCACTTCGGCATGTGGCTCAAGACCTTCAATGTGAAGCCGAAGATGATCGAGGGGCGGCACGCAGAGTGCAGAGGGGCTTTAATAAGCAAAACGCTGATGCCCCCTGAGCAGAGGGTACCTTCCTAGAGGTGTCCTGTTTTTGGCAGCGGGAGTGGTTTTACATCACAGCTCCCTGAAGTGCCAAGTGGGTAGCAGCCCCTACCTTTCGCTCGCCCCCCCCCCCACCACAACTAATGTCATGGATCAGCAGGGGGCTGAGCTGGGGTCCGGCAAAGGATGTGCCAATATTGCAGAGCCATATCTGAGATCTCTCTGAGAGAGACTTCAGTCTGGTTATGGTAATGCAAGTTATGCTAGTTTGTCGAGTCCAGCCTTGCAAACGTCGGCTCCTCCGCATGTGGGAATTCAACCCGGAAGGACCGCGAGCTATTCAGCACTTCCTCGGCATGACGCTCGAAGAGATGCACAGATCGTTCTTCGGACCCCAAATAGAGTGTCCGAACACCACTGAGGATGTGGGTTTGAGCTGCAACCGCCCTGATACCCAAGTAAGTAATCCCATGGCCGAACACAATGTCCTTTTATTTATCATGACATCATTCTAAAAAGTCGCTCTTTGACCAGGACTGGATAACAAAGGCGAAGATGATGAAGTGTCCGGCCCCCCTTCCTGAAGGCTTGGACAATCCGGTACTGGACAAAATGCTCGATCCGGCATCTTATCAAGTGCCCTCAAAGGAAGATAAAGGGGGGAATAAAGAGGCCGAAAGCGGGCCTCACTCGCTACTCATCCCAACCGAGGGGATGAGCGCCTCCGCGAGGGAGGATAACCAGGGGAGAGAATTGGCATTCCCTCTCCCCAGGGAAGGAAGAGGACTACCTCTAAGGATCCGGAAACTAAGGTTTCCAAACAGGAGAAGAAATCTTCGCCAGAGGGTCCTGCCTCGGAGGGTATTCTTGCCGCACAATGTTCGCGCGGGGATCCGCCCTCTACCGAGTTGTAAGTAATCAAAAAGTACTTAATAATGAAAATATCCTACCTTACTTCTGAAGACAATAACCGATGCTTATAAATTGTAGTCCAGATCGTAGCCCTTCTCGACAGAGTTCGTCTTCGGGGGATCTTCTCCCGGATATGATGGAGAGCGAAACGCCTCCCCCTGACACCCCTCCTCCTGAGGAGGGCGACCCTGAAGTGTCATCACGGAGGGTATCTCCTGATCCGCCAAGGCCAGAGGATAACCCTTTGGCTACCCAGAATCCTCAGTATCCGGCTCCTAAGGAGAGCGATGGCAAGAGTCGGGAACCATACAGTGTGTGGTCGGACGCACTGAGGGATCTTCTGGGGCAAGTGGCCATCTCAGAAGCGCATCGTACACTGGTGGGTACGGTAATTGAAAGGATTTCATCCGCTGAAAGTGGATTGCATGAAGCCTTTATGAGTCTGCTGAAAGGCTTTGAGGTACGTGAAATAGTGTATGTTTTTGATAGTATCACACATGTTAGGTGTGCCCTATGCAGATAGTAGCCCCTGAGACTCTGGTTGTCGTCAAGAACGGCGACAAGGAGAGGATCATAGTCCCAGGTAATAACCAGTCTGCCTTTATGTGCAGGTGGCTGAAGTTCCGGTGGCCAGCCGGACTGATGGGTTTGCCGAGCTAAAGCAGCAATTTGATGCGGCAAATGCTGACATCGTGCTTGTCAACAAGCGGCTTGACGACGCACATGGTAAGTGATTTTTCCGGTGCTCAACACATAGTAAGAGGAGCATGATTCCAGTATCTTTAATATGTTGTTACTGCAGATGGAGCTGCCACCATGGAGACCCTTCGGGCAGAGCTTGCCCGAGCCAAGGAACAAGCAAGGAGTAGCAATGCGGCCGCTCTAAAGGCGGCCGAAGAGTTGAGGGCCGAACAGGCCGCGCATTGCGAGAGCAAGGAAAGAATAGCCAAAATGGCTGTTGAGTTGAAAGATGTCGCTGACCATTACCAGCTTCTTGAAAAAGAAAGCCGAGCGAGGGCGAAGGACCTGGAGAAGGTCATGGTAGCAGCCAAGGAAGCCCGCTCCAAAATCAGAGCGACGAAGGAGGAGCTGCGTCAAGCTACGGATATCGTGGCTGGGAAGCCCTTCCTGTTGCGGACTAAGTTCAGAGATCCTAAGTATGCACCTCTTGATCAACTATGGAGTTCTGCGGACGCTTACGTGGATTTGGCGGCAAGTGCTACTGACACGGCCGAGTACTTCAAGGATCAGAAAGATCACGAAGTGGAGGAGCTGTTCTGGTCACAGTTCCATGCTCCAGTGCGTCCACTGCTATTGAATGAGCGAATGGCTGAGCGGGCCAAGCTCCATAGGTTGTTCGGACTTGCCATGAGGTCTGTTGTGGATCATCTGTGGCCGGGAGGGCCAAGGCCGAATAGCTATTTTAGTTTAGTGCAAAAATTCCTTGGTGTTGTGCCGCGCATCGATGCTATAAAGAGATCAGCGTGCATAGAGGGTGCGCGGATGGCCTTTGCCCGTGTCAAGACATACTGGGCAGAGATGGAGGCCACCACTGAGGCCACCCAGGGTTCGGCTGTAGGCCGAGTGGCTGCCGAGCACTACTTTGAAGAAGTTCTTGAAGGCGCTCGTTCGATAGAGGCTCAGTGCTCGAACAATATTATGTTCTAGTGACATGTACTCCCATTGTAAAAACAATGTTTTATTGAGTTATCAAGGCTGTTTTTGTACTTTTGCCTGAAAGTATTATGATGCCTCCTGTGCGGTCGTTTATGTATATATGTATATAACTTGAAAGTTTGCAGTCGTCGGCTTCCGCCCCCACGCACATAATGTGGGGGTGTTCGCAAGAAAAAACACGTGTTCACACTTGATCCAACGTCTTGGTCCATTAAGGAGGTGGTAGCACAGCGAACGAGGCAATCAGACTATATTGCTTTAGCACTTTCACTTAGCCATAGGAGTTTGACGGTGGGGCTACTATATAGCCCCTAGTACTTCTGCGCGCGTCCGAATATGGGGCGCGTACGTACATGACCGGGAAACGGCCCTTCGTTAATGCGGAGGAATCCCGAAGATTCCGCTGAGTCATCGAGTGGTTGACCAGTCTCTCACTATATCATGACAGTTAGTTTTTGGCTTTCTCTACTGAGGTGCTCATCCGGATGAACCAGGGCACAATCGCAGTACTTCTCCCAGTGCTACCTTAACCTATATAGCGGAACGTAAGGTACCAAAACGTGGGAGCCGGGCAAACCCAACATTTGACCAAAGACATGATTCGAAGCTGATGCATATAGGGCCAAACTCGCGACGCCGAACACTCCCTAAGGTGTTCGGTCTTTATAACATGTACCGGGCTGAGTAATGCCCTTAATAATAAACCCCGTGTGTCCAGGTACGTGCAATATCCTGACGTAGCCACATGCCAATAACGTCGTCATCCTTCTCGATTGTGTAGAGTATCCGGAGGATGTGAGCAACAAGAGACAGTAAAAAAGGTTTACGTAGGGTCTTAATCTGAAGAGAAACCTTTGGGCGGGTCCCTGCTGCATGTCTGCGCCTGTATCTCCGTTGTGCCGTGTCCTGGACGGGTGTAGCACGATTGTCATCTATAAAAGGGAAGAACTTAGGTGAAGGTTGATGTGCCAAAAAAGGAATTGGTTATTATCAATGAACTATCAAAATTCAAGAGAAGTCAAGTTGAGCCGGGCTGGCCCTGATTACACACGGGAAGCCCCTGATATCATCTATGTGGGTTTGATCATCAAACCAATCTCATGTATATGTAGTGGAGCGTCGGACTCGTCTAACGGTGTCCGTGGTCTTGACGACCTGTCATTTTTTCTAGTTGGTGAGGCCGTCTAGTTCCCGGCTGTTAAAGCCGCCGCACCCTCTTCCGCACTTAGAAAGCGTTCAGTATTTTCGCTAACTGTGATGATGCCACGTGGATCGGGCATCTTAAGCTTGAGAAAAGCATAATGCGGTATTGCATTAAAATGAGCAAAAGCCGTTCTTCCAAGTAGTGCTTGATAGCCACTTCGGAATGGAGCAATGTGGAAAGTTATCCTTTCGCTTCGAAAGTTATCGGGAGAACCGAATACAACCTCTAGCAGTAGGGAGCCCGTACAGCGGGCCTATTGGCCTGGTATTACTCCCTTGAAGGTAGTATTACAGTGGCTTATTTGTGTCGGGTCTATCCCCATTTTGCGGACTGTGTCCTGATATATCATATTTAGATCACTGCCGCCGTCCATGAGGACTCGTGTGAAATGGTACCCGTTTATTATTGGGTCTAACACCGAGGCCGCCGATCCTTTGTGCCGGATGCTTGTCACATGGTCCCCACGATCAAAAGTGATCGGGCAGGCCTACCAGGGGTTGAACCTAGGGGTGACGGGCTCTATGGCGCATGTGTCTCGGAGTGCATGTTTGCTTCTCCTCTTCGTCACATGGAACATGTTTACCGTTTTAACCTCTGGTGGGAATTTTTTCTGTCCTCATGTGCTTTGCTGGCGAGGTTCGTCCTCATCTTCGCTTGGTGTCTCTTCCCCTTTGTATTCGGCGTTTAGCTTACCGGCCTGCTTGAAGACCCAACATTTGTCTGTGGGTGTGATTTGTAGGTTTGTCGGGGGTGCCATGAATCTGACAGAGCTTGTCAAGAATCTTGTTTAGGCCAGATGGTCCTTCTCTGCTGCCTTTGAAAGGCTTTTTTCGCTGACCTGGTCGAGAGCCCCTGAATCCGGCGTTTACTGCCGTATTATCTGGGCTACCTTCTTTATTTCGACGCTTGTTTTTGTTGCGTCGTGGTTTTCCATTGTCATCCCTGACTTCGGATGTGCTTGGGTCGCTGGTGCTGCTACGGGCTAACCAGTTGTCTTCTCCCGCGCAAAAGCGGGTCATGAGGCTTGTTAGGGCTGCCATTGTTCTCGGTTTTTCTTAGCCGAGGTGTCTGGCGAGCCATTCGTCTCAGACGCTGTGTTTGAAAGCTGCTAAGGCTTTGGCGTCCGGACAGTCGACTATTTGGTTCTTCTTGGTGAGAAACCTATTCCAAAGCTTTCAGGCGGACTCTCCGGACTGTTGGATTATATGACTTAAATCGTCTGCATCCAGAGGTCGGATGTAAGTCCCTTGAAAATTATCCCGAAAAGCATCCTCGAGCTCCTCCCAGCTTCCAATTGAGTCTTCGGGGAGGCTTTTCAACCAGTGCCGAGCTGGCCTTTAAGCTTGAGGGGCAAGTATTTAATGGTATGGAGATCATCTCCGCGGGCCATATGAATATGGAGGATAAAGTCCTCGATCCAGACTCCAGGGTCTGTGGTCCCGTCATACGCCTCTATGTTCACTGGTTTGAATCCTTCTGGGAATTCGTGATCCAGCACCTCATCGGTGAAACATAGGGGGTGTGCGGCACCCCTGTATTGGGATATGCCATGGTGTTCGGACGGTTGTCGTATTCGGTTTTGATTTGGTGCCGGAGCGCGCTTCCTAGATCCATAGATGGATCTGGTCGTACTGGATTTTTGGCGCAAGTTCTCACGTAGATCGTGTGTTGACTTATGTGCGCCTTTGTTAGCCGCTCTATCGCGGTCACAAGGTGGTGGATCCGGCCGGTTGGCCGTATCATTTTTCGGCTGCGTGGGCTCTAAGGCCTCATCGTTGAATTCAGGTAATAGCTTGCACTTTGGATAGCTGTTTGTGTGGTGACTTCGACCATACATTGTTTCATTGACGAGCACTTTGTTCCACATGATGTTGAGCGTATCTTGTGCGGCTTTAAGCCTTTGTTTCCGCTTCTTCAGACTCCTCGCTGTGGCAATAAGCCTTCTGCGGAGGTTCTCTTGCTCCAAGTGCGTTTCCGGGACGATGTGTGCATCTTCGTCCGGACTATTTTCCTCCCAGACGGGGTTTGATGAGGTATATCCTTAGCATTGCCATGTTCGGACGTCGGATCCGCACTATGTTCGTTGTTTGCATCTTCGTCGTGCTCTGCCACCGGGGCGATGCAGTCATCGTTTCTTCTAGAGTCGACTGGACTATTATTTCCTCTTGCGCTGTTATCGCTGTTTTTGCTATGGCGGGACTTAGAGCGGCGCCTCTGACGTCGGCGCTTGGGATGCTTGGAGGGGGCATCCTCCGCTATCTCTTCGCCATTGCCCTCTTTGGGTGTATCCACCATGTATATGCCATGTGATGAGGTGGTTGTCAGGCGCCCTGTGGGCGCTGGTTCCAGTTTGTTTCCTGCATCGTCGTTCATGCCTTCGATGTCTTCGGAGTCGAAGTTGAGCATGTCGGTTAAGTCGTCGATAGTGGCTACCAAGTGGGTGGTGGGTGGGCAGTGAATTTCTTCATCGTCCGCATCCCATTCTAGCCGGACATAGTTCGGCCAAGGTTCTCCTGACAGGGAGAGAGACCTTAATGAATTTAGCACATCACCAAAAGGCGAGTGCTGAAAGATATCCACGGAGGTGAACTCCATGATCGGCGCCCAGTCGGGTTCGACGGGCACGGATGTAAGCGGCTCGGAGTCCGTGGCCGGAGATGAATCCAGTGGTTCGGCGACACGGCTCTCGTAAGGGGTGAAGTCAGCATCCGGTTCTATCGCCACTGAGAGCGTGGCCTCCATGGCGGGGTCTATCCCTCCGCTCTCAGATGGCGCGATCTGCTCCAGATAGACGGCCAGAGTAGTTGCGGATGCGATCTCCCGAATACTGTCCGATGGTAGAGTTATGTCGTGCTTGTCGTGACTGTGCGGCGCACCTGACACAGGCTCGAATCCGTCGAAGATCAAGTCTCCACAGATGTCGGCAGTGTAGTTCAAGTTTCCGAATCTGAACTGATGGCCAGGGGCATAGCTCTCGATCTGCTCCAGATGGCCAAGCGAATTGGCCCATAGTGCGAAGCAGTCGAATACAAAGATCTGTCCGGGGAGGAAAACCTCACCCTGGACCACATCGCTACCTATGATCGAAGGAGCCATCAAGCCTTATGGTGACGACAAAGTGGAACTCTCAATGAAAGCACCAATGTCGGTGTCAAAACCGGTGATCTCGGGTAGGGGGTCCCGAACTGTGCATCTAACGTGGATGGTAACAGGAGGCAGGGGATAAGATGTTTACCCAGGTTCGGGCCCTCTTGATGGAGGTAATACCCTACTTCCTGCCTGATTGCTCTTGATGATATGAGTATTACAAGAGTTGATCTACCACGAGATCATAGAGGCTAACCCTAGAAGCTAGCCTATGGTATGATTGTATGTATCCTCTCCTACGGACTAAACCCTCCGGTTTATATAGACACCGGAGGGGGCTAGGGTTACACAAGGTCGGTTACAAGGGAGGAGATTTACATATCCATATTGCCTAGCTTTCCTTCCACGCCAAGGAGAGTCCCATATGGACACAAGACGAAGTCTTCAATCTTGTATCTGCATAGTCCAACAGTCAGCCGAAGGATATAGTCCGGCTGTCCAGAGACCCCCTAATCTAGGACTCCCTCACTCACCGCTCTTGGCCACCTGCCGGAGTACCCAACATGCTCTAAGGTTGTGTGTTGGTATGGTATCCACTGTACTATGAATTTTGCAGGGCCCGTTAAGCCATCCTTCCAATACTGTTCCACGCCCTGTAGGGGGCTTTTGCTTCTTTGTAATTGAGTCGGGAGACTTATGAGAGTGTACCCTTTTAGTTCGGACTGGGGGTTTTGTCAGAGCCGGATTATCCAAAAATTTTGTTTGGTTTTTCCAGGCGCTTTCCATCCTACAGTACTTTCGTACTATGGCCGCCAAGTCAGCGAAGTGTGCTATGTCACGGCAACTTATGGCGTTGAGGATTCCCTTGTCCGTGCAATTGTTGCAAAAGAACGAAATTGCGTCTTCCTCGCGACAGTCCTTGACCTTGTTCATTACAAGGAGAAATTTGGCCCAATAGTGATGTACTGTCTCTTGGGGCTCTTGTCTAATGTGGGAAAGATCGTTTATATCTGGGTGGGTGGGTGGATTTAAGTCCAGGCCTTGACCCAATCTGAGACCCAGGGGCAGGGGAGTTTCCGATCTTGGAAGTTCGGGCTCCGGGATGTTGCCCCGCAGGTTCGGCATGCTGCCTGATTCTAGGTTCAGGGTTAGGGCGATGTCCTCCCGTGAACGGGTATCCGGCTTGGAGAGCTCGTAAATATGGACATAGTTCGTCCTCAGGATAGAGGAAGAATCACCGCATTGCTCCTCCACCACCGCTATCTGATGGGTGACCGGCGGAGAATTAATCTCCCTTTGGTCGGGTTTAAGCCTAATCCGATCATAGTCCGTAGCGACTCCTAGAGCGGTGATGCGATCCAAGAGCTCATTCAAAGAGGAGAGCTCCATTGGATCCATCTGCTCGGTAAATTTCGAGTCGATGTGGAGGCTATTGTCGATGACCCAAGAAGTCATCGTCGACACTGCGGCCGGGCGGGCGGTCATGACGAAGCCGCCTAGTCGAAGAGTTTGGCCTATAGCCAGGGCCCCCCAGAGGTGATGTTGTTCTTGAAAACGAGACGATCCATCCCTCCTTATGATGACGACACAGTGGAACTCTCAACAAAAGCACCAATGTCGGTGTCAAAATAGGCAGATCTCGGGTAGGGGGTCCCGAACTGTGCGTCTAAGGCGGATGGTAACAGGAGGCGGGGGACACAATGTTTACCCAGATTTGGGCCCTCTTGATGGAGGTAATACCCTACGTCCTGCTTGATTGATCTTGATGATACGAGTATTACAAGAGTTGATCTACCACGAGATCGTAGAGGCTAAACCCTAGAAGCTAGCCTATGGTATGATTGTTGTTGTCCTACGGACAAACCCTCCGGTTTATATAGACACCAGAGGGGGCTAGGGTTACACAGAGTCGGTTACAAGGGAGGAGATCTACATATCCGTATTGCCAAGCTTGCCTTCCACGCCAAGGACAATCCTATCCGGACACGGGACGAAGTCTTCAATCCTGTATCTTCATAGTCCAACAGTCCGGCCAAAGGATATAGTCCGGCTGTCCGGAGACCCCCTAATCCAGGACTCGCTCACCGGGGTTGAGGAAGAAGCAAGCGCAAGGGAAGAAAACGATATTGGGTCTCTATAAAAAGGCCCCAGATATTGGGCGTCTCTCCCAGGGTCTCTAAACTTACCTATCACCAAGGAGTTGTACCCAGGGGATGGTTGGGTTACCCACGCCTGCATTAATGAAAATCCCAAAAATAAAGGGACACGATCTCTGCCCTGACGGGACGTGCCAGTAAAACCGCACCTCGATTCAAGGGGTGACTCGCTAGCTGACGATGGGAAACAGCAACCAGGCAGGCATGATACGATGTCATGAACTGTTATCAACAAGTTGGGCTCGTGGGTGTTATATTTTCTGCAATTATATACACAGGTCCGGATATACTTACTTCGTCTGAAGACTATTCTGGAGTTCGGAAGGATGGAACCCGCCTTGGAATGCCGAAGACAAATCTGCGTGTCGGACTCCTCGTCATTGAAGCCAGGTTCAGGGGCTACTGAGGGAGTCCTGGACTAAGGGGTCCTCGGGCGTCTGGCCTGTTATCCGTGGGCCGGACTAATGGTCTGTGAAGATCAAAGACCATACTCGTGTCCAGATTGGACTCTACTTGGTGTGGAAGGCAAGCTTGGCGACCGAAGATTCCTTCTTATGTAACCGACTCCATGTAAACCCTAGATCCCCTCGGTGTCTATATAAACTGAAGGGATAATCTGGAAAGGACACCACATATACTCATTACCATACCCATATAGGTTAGACTTCTAGGGTTTAGCCATTACGATCTCGTGGTAGATCAACTCTTGCAATACTCATATTCATCAAGATCAATCAAGCATGAAGTAGGGTATTACCTCCATAGAGAGGGCCTGAACCTGGGTAAACATCGTGTCCCCTGTCTCTTGTTACCATCGATCCTAGACGCACAGTTCGGGACCCCCTACCCGAGATCCGCCGGTTTTGACACCGACACAAACCAAGCAATTGTTTCATACTTTTGATGTTCTCAAACCTTTTGTTGCATGATTCTCATCTTCAACCTGACGGCCTGCTCTGGATATGAGGCCAGAGCATTAACCAGGGTCACGAACCCTTCGAGGATCAAATCTCCTCGGATATCGGCAACATAGTTTAGGTTCCCGAAACTGATCTGATGACCAGGGGCGTAGCTGTTGGAAACATGCCCTAGAGGCAATAATAAATTAGTTATTATTATATTTCCTTGTTCATGATAATCGTTTATTATCCATGCTAGAATTGTATTGATAGGAAACTCAGATACATGTGTGGATACATAGACAACACCATGTCCCTAGTAAGCCTCTAGTTGACTAGCTCGTTGATCAATAGATGGTTACGGTTTCCTGACCATGGACATTGGATGTCGTTGATGACGGGATCACATCATTAGGAGAATGATGTGATGGACAAGACACAATCCTAAGCCTAGCACAAGATCATGTAGTTCATATGCTAAAGCTTTTCTAATGTCAAGTATCATTTCCTTAGACCATGAGATTGTACAACTCCCAGATACTATAGGAATGCTTTGGGTGTACCAAACGTCACAACGTAACTGGGTGGCTATAAAGGTGCACTGCGGGTATCTCCGAAAGTGTCTATTGGGTTGGCACGAAGCGAGACTGGGATTTGTCACTCCGTGTAACGGAGAGGTATCTCTGGGCCCACTCGGTAGGACATCATCATAATGTGCACAATGTGACCAAGGAGTTGATCATGGGATGATGTGTTACGGAACGATTAAAGAGACTTGCCGGCAACGAGATTGAACAAGATATCGGGATACCGACGATCGAATCTCGGGCAAATACTATATCGGTAGGCAAAGGGAATTGTATACAGGATTGATTGAATCCTTGACATCGTGGTTCATACGATGAGATCATCGTTGAGCATGTGGGAGCCAACATGGGTATCCAGATCCCGCTGTTGGTTATTGACCGGAGAGTTGTCTCGGTCATGTCTGCATGATTCCCGAACCCGTAGGGTCTACACACTTAAGGTTCGATGACGCTAGGGTTATTAGGAAGACTTGTATGTGATTACCGAATGTTGTTCGGAGTCCCGGATGAGATCCCGGACGTCACGAGGAGTTCTGGAATGGTCCGGAGGTAAAGATTTATATATGGAAAGTTGTTGTTCGGGTTCCAGGAAAAGTTCGGTTTTTTCCGGTATTATACCGGGAAGCTTCCGGAGGATTCCGGAGGGGTCCGGAGGTCCGGAAAATGTTCCACCACGTCCAACACAGCAGCATGGGCTGTAGGGGGGCTCCCTAGCCTTAATGGGCCAGGGGCACAAGGCCCATGCACATGGGAGAGGGGAACCCTAAGGGGGAGGGCCTCCACTTGACTTGGGAGGCACTCCTCCCCCCTTGGCCGCCGCCCCCAACCCTAGATGGGATCTAGGGGGGTCGGCCCCCTCTCTCCCCACCTATAAATAGTGGAGGGGTGGGAGGGCGGCCACACCCTTGCACCTGGCGCAGCCCCTCCCCTCCAATACCTTTCCTCCTCCGCATGAGCTTGGCGAAGCCTTGCCGGAGAACTGCCACTCCATCACCACCACGCCATCATGCTGCTGTTGGACTCTCTTCCTCAACCTCTCCCTCCTCCTTGCTGGATCAAGGCGCGGGAGACGTCTCTGTTCCGTACGTGTGTTGAACGCGGAGGTGCCGTCCGTTCGGCGCTAGGATCATCGGTGATTTGGATCACGACGAGTACGACTCCATCAACCCCGTTCCCTTGAACGCTTCCGCTTAGCGATCTACAAGGGTATGTAGATGTACTCCCCTTCCCCTCGTTGCTAGTATCTCCTAGATTGATCTTGGTGACACGTAGGAAAATTTTGAATTTCTGCTATGTTCCCCAATAGTGGCATCATGAGCTAGGTCTATGCATAGATTCTATGGATGAGTAGAACACAAAGTAGTTGTGGGCAATGATTTGTTCAATTTGCTAGTCGTTACTAGTCTTATCTTGATTCGGTGGCATTGTGGGATGAAGCGGCCCGGACCGACCTTACACGTACACTTACATGAGACTGGTTCCACCGACTGACATGCACTTGATGCATAAGGTGGCTGGCGGGTGTCTGTCTCTCCCACTTCAGTCAGATCGGATTCGATGAAAAGGGTCCTTATGAAGGGTAAATACAATTGGCATATCACCGTTGTGGTTTTGCGTAGGTAAGAAACGTTCTTGCTAGAAACCCATAGCAGCCACGTAAAACATGCAACAACAATTAGAGGACGTCTAACTTGTTTTTGAAGGGTTTGCTTTGTGATGTGATATGACCAAAAGGATGTGATGAATGATATATGTGATGTATGAGATTGATCAGGTTCTTGTAATAGGAATCACGACTTGCATGTCGATGAGTATGACAACCGGCGTCATAGGAGTTGTCTTAATTTCTTTATGACCTGCATGTCAACATAAATGTCATGTAATTACTTTACTTTATTGCTAACCGTTAGCCATAGTAGTAGAAGTAATAGTTGACGAGGAAACTTCATGAAGACACAATGATGGAGATCATGGTGTCATGCCGGTGACGAAGGTGATCATGTCGTGCCTCGAAGATGGAGATCAAAGGCGCAAGATGGTATTGGCCATATCATGTTACTTTATGATTTGCATGTGATGTTTGTCGTGTTTTTACATCTTATTTGCTTAGAATGATGGTAGCATAAATAAGATGATCCCTCATTAAAATATCAAGGATTGTGTTCCCCCTAACTGTGCACCATTGCTAAGGTCCGTTGTTCCGAAGCACCACGTGATGATCGGGTGTGATAGGTTCTAACGTTCGCAAACAACGGGTGTAAGCCAGATTTACACACGCAATACACTTAGGTTAACTTGACGAGCCTAGCATGTATAGACATGGCCTCGGAACACGGAAGACCGAAAGGTCAAACATGAGTCATATAGTGGATACGATCAACATGAAGATGTTCACCGATGATGACTAGTCCGTCTCACGTGATGATCGGACACGACCTAGTTGACTCGGATCATGTATCACTTAGATGACTAGAGGGATGTCTATATAAGTGGGAGTTCATTGAATAATTTGATTATATGAACTTAATTATCATGAACATAGTCAAAAGGTCTTTGCAAATTATGTCGTAGCTCACGCTTTGGTTCTACTGTTTTAGATATGTTCCTAGAGAAAATTTAGTTGAGAGTTGACAGTAGCAATTATGCGGACTGGGTCCGTGAACTGAGGATTGTCCTCATTGCTGCACAGAAGGGCTATGTCCTTAATGCACCGCTCGGTGCATTGAACCTCGAGCACGTCTGTAGATGTTGGGAAACATCTGACATACACATTTTGATGACTACGTGATAGTTCAGTGCGTAATACTAACGGTTTAGAATTGTGGCACCAAAGACGTTTTTGAAACGTCGCAGAACATATGAGATGTTACAAAGACTGAAATTGGGATTTCAAACTAATGCCCATGTCAAGAGGTATGAGACCTCTGACAAGTTTCTTAAGCCTGCAAACTAAGGGGGTAAAGCTCAATCGTTGAGCATGTGCTCAGATTGTCTGAGTTACAATCGCTTGAATTGAGTGGGAGTTAATCTTCCAGATGAGATAGTGATGGTTCTCCATAGTCACTACCACCAAGCTATTAGAGCTTAGTGATGAACTATAACATATCAGGGATAGACATGATGATCCTTGAGCAATTCGTGATGTTTGACACCGTGAAAGTAGAAATCAAGTAGGAGCATCAATTGTTAATGGTTAGTAAAACCACTAGTTTCAAGAAGGGCAAGGGAAAGAAGGGATACTTCATGAGATGGCAAATCAGTTGCTGCTCTAGTGAAGAAACCCAAGGTTGAACCAAACCCGAGACTAAGTGCTTCTATAATGAGGGGAACTGTCACTGAAGCTGAACTACCCTAGATACTTGGTAGCTGAGAAGGCTGGAAAGGTCGATAGAAGTATTTTGGATATACGTCATATTATTGTGTACTTTACTAGTACTCTTAGTAGCACCAGGGTAATAAATACCGGTTCGGTTGCTAAGTGTTAGTAACTCGAAATAAAAGGCTACGGAGACTAGCTAAAGGTGAGATGACGATATGTTGGAAGTGTTTCCAAGGTTGATGTGATCAAACATCGCATGCTCCCTCTACCATCGAGATTGGTGTTAAACCTAAATAATTGTTATTTGGTGTTTGCATTGAGCATAGACATGATTGGATTGTGTTTATCACCATACGGTTATTCATTTAAGGAGAATAATGGTTACTCTATTTACTTGAATAATACCTTCAATGGTCTTGCACCTAAAATAAATGGTTTATTGAATCTCGATCATAGTGATACACATTTTCATGCCAAAAGATATAAGATAGTAATGATAGTACCACATACTTGTGGCACTGCCATTTGAGTCATGATGGTATAAACGCATGAAGAAGCTCCACGTTGATGGATCTTTGGACTCACTCATTTTTGAAAAGATTGAGGCATGCGAACCATGTCTATTGGTAGATATGCATGAAGAAACTCCATGCAGATGGATCATTTGGACTCAATTGATTTTGAATCACTTGAGACATGCAAATCATACCACATGGGCAAGATGACTGAAAGGCCTCATTTTCAGTAAGATGGAACAAGAAAGCAACTTGTTGGAAGTAATACATTTTGATGTGTGCAGTCCAATGAGTGCTGAGGCACGCAGTGGATATCGTTATGTTCTTACTTCATAGATGATTTGAGTAGATGCTAAGTATGTTTACTTGATGAAACACAAGTCTGAATTATTGAAAGGTTCAAGTAATTTCAGAGTGAAGTTAAAGATCGTCGTGACAAGATGATGAAATGTCTATGATATGATCATAGAGATGAATATCTGAGTTATGAGTTTGGCACATAATTAAGACATTGTGGAAATTGTTTCACAACTAATACCGCCTGGAACACCATGGTGTGATGGTGTGTCCGAACATTGTAACTACACCCTATTGGATATGGTGCATACCATGATGTCTCTTATCGAATTACCACTATCGTTTATGGGTTAGGCATTACAGACAACCACACTCACTTTAAATAGGGCACCACACAATTCCGTTGAGAGGACACCATATGAACTATGGTTTAGAGAAACCTAAGCTGTCATTTCTTAAAAGTTTGGGGCTGTGACGCTTATGTGAAAAGGTTTCGGGTTGATAAGCTCGAACCCAAAGCGGATAAATGCATCTTCATAGAATACCCAAAATAGTTGGGTGTACCTCCTATTTCAGATCCGGAAGCAAGAGTGATTGTTTCTAGAAACGGGTCCTTTCTCGAGGAAAAGTTTCTCTCGAAAGAATTGAGTGGGAGGATGGTGGAGACTTGATGAGGTTATTGAACCGTCACTTCAACTAGTGTGTAGTAGGGCACAGGAAGTTGTTCCTATGGCACCTACACCAATTGAAGTGGAAGCTTATGATAGTAATCATGAAACTTAGGATCAAGTCACTACCAAACCTCATAGGTCGACATGGATGTGTACTACTTCAGAGTGGTACGTAATCCTGTCTTAGAAGTCATGTTGCTAGACAACAATGAACCTATGAGCTATGGAGAAGCGATGGTGGGCCCGGATTCTGACGAATGGATCGAGGCCATAAAATTCGAGAGAGGATCCATGTATAAAACAAAGTATAGACTTTGAAAGAACTACTTGATGGTCGTAAGGCTGTTGGGTGCAGATGGATTTTAACAGGAAGACGGACAATGATGGTAAGTGTCACCATTAAGAAAGCTCGACTTGTTGTTAAGATGTTTTCCGACAAGTTCAAGGAGTTGACTACGATGAGACTTTCTCACTCATAGTGATGCTAAGATCCTGTTGAAATAATGTTAGCAGTTACTACATTATTTATGAAATCTTGCAGATAGGATGTCAAAACATTGTTTCCTCGACGTTTTTCTTGAGGAAAGGTTGTATGTGATACATCCAGAAGGTTTTGTCAATCCTAAAAGATGCTAACAAGTATGCAAAGCTCCAGCAACCCTTCTAAGGATTGGAGTAAGCATATTGGAGTTGGAATGTATGCTTTGATGAGATGAACAAAGATTTTGGGTTTATACAAAGTTTATGAGAAACTTGTATTTCCAAAGAAGTGAGTGGGAGCACTATAGAATTTATGATGAGTATATTTTGTTGATCAGAAATGATGTAGAGTTTCTGGAAAGCACATAGGGTTATTTGAAAAGTGTTTTTCAATGGAAAACCTGGATTAAGCTACTTGAACATTGAGCATCAAGATCTATAAGGATAGATCAAAATCGCTTAATAGTACTTTCAAACGAACACATACCATGACAAAATTTTGAAGGAGTTCAAAAATAGATCGGCAAAGGAGTTCTTGGCTGTGTTATAAGGTATGAGCATTGAGTAAAACTCAAGACCTGACCACGGCAGAATAGAGAGAAAGGACGAAGGTCGTCCCCTATGCTTTGGACGTAGACTCTAAAGTATGCTATGTTGTGTACCGCACCTGAAGTGTGCCAAACCATGAGTCAGTAAAGGGGTACAAGTGTGATCTAGGAATGGATCACAGGACAATGGTCAAGGTTATCCTTAGTAACTAGTGGACTAAGGAATTTTCTCGATTATGGAGGTGGTAAAAGAGTTCGTCGTAAAGGGTTACGCCGATGCAAACTTTGACACTAATCCGGATGACTCTGAGTAGTAAACCGGATTCGTATAGTAGAACAGTTATTTGGAATAGCTCCAAGTAGCGCGCGGTAGCTCCATCTACAAGATGACATAGAGATTTGTAAAGCACACATGGATCTGAAAGGTTTAGACTCATTGACTAATAAACCTCTCTCACAAGCAAGATATGAACAAACCCCATGGGTGTTGGATTCATTGCAATCACATAGTGATGTGAACTAGATTATTGACTCTAGTGCAAGTGGGAGACTGTTGGAAACATGCCTTAGAGGCAATAATAAATTAGTTATTATTATATTTCCTTGTTCATGATAATCGTTTATTATCCATGCTAGAATTGTATTGATAGGAAACTCAGATACATGTGTGGATACATAGACAACACCATGTCCCTAGTAAGCCTCTAGTTGACTAGCTCGTTGATCAATAGATGGTTACGGTTTCCTGACCATGGACATTGGATGTCGTTGATGACGGGATCACATCATTAGGAGAATGATGTGATGGACAAGACCCAATCCTAAGCCTAGCACAAGATCGTGTAGTTCGTATGCTAAAGCTTTTCTAATGTCAAGTATCATTTCCTTAGACCATGAGATTGTGCAACTCCCGGATACCGTAGGAATGCTTTGGGTGTACCAAACGTCACAACGTAACTGGGTGGCTATAAAGGTGCACTGCGGGTATCTCTGAAAGTGTCTGTTGGGTTGGCATGAATCGAGACTGGGATTTGTCACTCCCTGTAATGGAGAGGTATCTCTAGGCCCACTCGGTAGGACATCATCATAATGTGCACAATGTGACCAAGGAGTTGATCACGGGATGATGTGTTATGGAACGAGTAAAGAGACTTGCCGGTAATGAGATTGAACAAGGTATCGGGATACCGATGATCGAATCTCGGGCAAGTACTATAACGGTAGACAAAGGGAATTGTATACGGGATTGATTGAATCCTTGACATCATGGTTCATCCGATGAGATCATCGTGGAGCATGTGGGAGCCAACATGGGTATCCAGATCCCGCTGTTGGTTATTGACCGGAGAGTTGTCTCGGTCATGTCTGCATGATTCCCGAACCCGTAGGGTCTACACACTTAAGGTTCGATGACACTAGGGTTATTAGGAAGACTTGTATGTGATTACCGAATGTTGTTTGGAGTCCCGGATGAGATCCCGGACATCACGAGGAGTTCCGGAATGGTCCGGAGGTAAAGATTTATATAAGGAAAGTTGTTGTTCGGGTTCCAGGAAAAGTTTGGTTTTTTCCGGTATTGTACCGGGAAGCTTCCGGAAGGTTCCGTAGGATTCTGGAGGTCCGGAAAATGTTCCACCACATCCAACACAGCAGCATGGGCTGTAGGGGGGCTCCCTAGCCTTAATGGGCCAGGGGCACCAGCCCCCCCAAGGCCCATGCGCATGGGAGAGGGGAAACCCTAAGGGGGAGGGCCTCCACTTGACTTGGGAGGCACTCCTCCCCCCTTGGCCTCCACCCCCAACCCTAGATGGGATCTAGGGGGGCCGTCCCCCTCTCTCCCCACCTATAAATAGTGGAGGGGTGGGAGGGCGGCCACACCCTTACACCTGGCATAGCCCCTCCCCTCCAATACCTCTCCTCCTCCGCGTGAGCTTCGCGAAGCCCTGCCGGGGAACTGCCACTCCATGACCACCACGCCGTCGTGCTGTTGTCGGACTCTCTTCCTCAACCTCTCCCTCCTCCTTGATGGATCAAGGCACGGGAGACATCTTTGTTCCGTGCGTGTGTTCAACGCGGAGGTGCCGTCCGTTCTGCGCTAGGATCATCGGTGATTTGGATCACAACGAGTACGACTCCATCAACCCCGTTCTCTTGAACGCTTCCGCTTAGCAATCTACAAGGGTATGTAGATGCACTCCCCTTCCCCTCGTTGCTAGTATCTCCTAGATTGATCTTGGTGACACGTAGGAAAATTTTGAATTTCTGCTACGTTCCCCAACAGTAGCTGTTGATGTGACCAATCGAGTTGGCTCGTAGCGCGAAGCCGCCAAACACGAAAATTTGGCCCAGGGGGAAATCTCCCCCCACTACAAAAAAAGACATATCCATGATATTTTGGGCCGAACGAATTTTTTTTCTGTCATACATATGACACTTCTATGATGATAATTGTCACAAAACCCGGTATCATCATAGATGTGGTGGGATCCTACTTCTATGACAAAAAATCATGACAGAAAATGGGCTTTTCGTCTTGGGCGGGCCGGAGACGCAGCTGCATGACATTCTTTGGGTCGTCCATGACGGAAAAAACCGTGGTAGAAGCGAGAGGGAGGAAAATTTCAGGGAGTTCCCGGTTACGGTGGGAGGTCGGGGGCCGAGCGATGCGCGCTTCTCTCGTACATGTATGCGCGTGTGTGCAAGGCGTTGGCTCTAGATGAACCTGAGTGAGGCGTTGGGCTCTAACTGAACCCGAGCGATTGCACTGCAGGCTAAGCGTTACTGAACCCGATCGAGCGATCGATCGATGGTTGTTAACTGAACCCGATCGAGCGATTCCTTCTCTACTACTGCTAACTGAAGCCGATCGATGCTGCCTCTGGATGAACAGTGAGTGTTGCGGGGGGCGGGTTGGATGAACAATTCCCAGTGGGGGTGGATGAACAAGACCCCGTGGTGTTGCCTCTGGATGAACAGGACCCCGATCGATCGAGCCGGTTG